>NW_011967119.1:185847-203026 GCF_000949405.1 Vollenhovia emeryi | reverse complement strand
CAACTCTATGGTGAGATATAAAGCATGCGAGGAGTCGAGAAAGTAGAAAATAAGAGGAAAATGAAAGACCACTGAAAGAGCCGCGATATAAAACCAGTGGTGAAAGAGTTAAGTAAATTCTAAGTTTCTTTCTCACAAGTTTAATGATGGTTTGCGTTCTATTATATAAGCACGCTTGCTTGACGTTTTATTTAAGGATAAACCAGTAATTCTTTCTTCTCTCTGCCTTCTTCAGATTCTGATTACCACTCTTGAGAAAAATTACTTGTTACAGCATAACTCGATAGGCGTTTCCCATCGCGACCTTATTATTAAATCGATCGTTATCATGACGCTTGAAAAACTACTTTATGAGATTGGATTGGCCGATAAGACAAGCATTCGCTATCATCATCCATCGATTAAATGATGATGTAATTAGTAACAGGATAATTGTGAGATTATTAAAAACTCTAAAGGTATATTAGACTTGTTCCGCCGAGAGAAAGAAGAGGATTTATGTAGTTATATCTATAATTGTATATAGTAAAAAGAACAGAGACTTGATCGGAAACAGGACCGAAATTGCTTATTGCGTATTAAGCTTTCCTTCTGCAATGTAGAGCACGTCTGCTTCCTGGCATATCCCGTTCATACAGCGACCGCAGGGAAGACGCTAGAGAAACGGTAGCCATTCGAAACTCCGCGTTGTATATCGCGCATTCTCGTTGATATGCAGGGACGTGAGATATAGATACGGGGACTCTTCTAACTGTATCGTTCGATATATTGCGGGAAGAGCCGGCTGCCGCCGACAGAAACGGTGGTGGAGTGCCGGTGCGTGGAGAACCGATGTGGATTTATTTCTCGCCGGTATATACGAATACGCACGAGTCGAAACGTTGAGAGAATGGCGGTATCCTACCCTTCGTAACCTTCCAGGCATCCATTCTCATCATCAACGCCACGTGGATTTTCAGTTCCTCGTCTTTGGCCAAATTACTGCTGATGAGAGCTGCCAGTTCGCCGTCATGCCGGACGATAATTGTTAGCCGCACGGAATTAGCTTGTTTCAATCTATTTATACGCGAGAGTATTTCGAAAATAAAGTATCTCGCGATTTCTCCGGGACGTGTGTCTTTCTTCTGATTTTTAACAAAACATTTCACATTATTCACATTCTTGTATACATTTTTAGACTGTTTTATAATATAATTTACCAATGTAAACTTGTTCCACATTTATCGTTGGATTAAATTATTTCGTAGAAATTTGTAGCGCATCAGCGGATGAAGATGTAATAGAATTATCAGCTGATAAAAGTAAACGGTAGGTGATGAGAGAAATATCATAGCTCATACCTTAGGAGCTAAATGACATGTGTCACATTAGATACGTGCTAAATATACTATAATTAATTGTTCTCTCTATAGGAGAAACTATATATTGAAACGCGTCAGTACATTTTAGATTATGTTATAAGCTCGTCGGTTGTATCACGTGTGCGATCTGGATGGCTCCTCGCCATTACCGTTGAGGATTTGCTTCCTCTCGACGGTGATTGAGTTACCTCTGATACGGCGTGTTAGTTAACTCGTAAGTACGCTCGCATCTGCAGATCCTAATCGGTTATCCAAGCACGTGGACGTAACGTTAACCGCAAGAGGTAATTAAGAGGTGGATAATGATTTAAAGATCGAAATAAAGTGCATTAGGCGGCGAGTACGATGGGAAAATAAAAGTTGTCTATGAAGATGCAATCGTTAGCTGCAGTTCATGAGTTTGTTGCACGACGTGCTGCCTCAGGTTATTGACAAGCACGATGACTTTGCTATTTTATTCACGCAACGTGTTGCGAAAGGGAAGAATTTGTTTCTCTCTCATCGCAACTGGTCTCTCTACTAACATCTTTACTATAGCGGTTCAACGTCTTTACGTTCGTTGAGGGAAGAGATCGATATCGTGCGAAAGAACGTCGTGGACGTTGCGTTGTATATCCGACGCATCTTCTGGCGCATCTTCGCACGCTTTACGGCTAGCTGGCTCGAAGAAGATGTAGTAGTTCCCGAGAACTTCTTATCGGCTCGCCGGAGACGGGCGAGAGCTGGGTGCTTACGGCGCCCAGAGGCACACCGAGAAACGAGTCTTATCCCCCACGCAAACGGCCATCCGTATCCATAGAATAAATAGCTTTTTCTCCTCCCGAAGCGACCATTAGGGAATGCGATATATTTCCCGACCGCGCCGACCCGACGCTTCGCCTCATGTGACTTTATTTTCTATTTTTAACCGTATTATTCTACATGCCACACCGGCGCATCAAGTATACAGGTCAAATGCTTTAATTTTTAATATCAAGTAAACGTACGAGCCGTTTACATTTCGAAACGTGATATTCAACAATTTGAGAATTAATTAGGGAAGATGCCACTTCCGCTCGGGTTGGATGTTAGTCTGATCTAATAATATTTCTGTGTGAATTTTGCATACCTTTCCCAACTCCATAAACTCTGCGCGTCGATTATTTATCGGTCTGAAAATACAACTTTATGTTGAAATAGTAAATCTGCATAATCAATTTAACCTTCGATGTTTATGATTTAATAATTAATGTAGTCACACAAATTGTAATGTAAAAAATTAATTCTCTGATCTAAATGCGAAAATAAACGCAAACGTGTGAAAATGTACTGATGGATATCTTTCTATTAATCGCGCACCTTTCAACCGCTCGCTTGATGATTATGGACATGCGACTTCTGTTTCTATTCAGAGACCGGAAATTTACAATGATAAGAACGGCGCGTAATGCATTTCTTCTCGATCCAGCGTCGTCCATCATATTCCGCGTCACAGAGAACACGGTAGCCGAGATAACATCGGCTATTATCTCGCGCATCATTCATTATCTACGGAGGATAGATATCTTTAGACTTCTTTACAGTCAGCGCGACAACTTTACGCGCGTGTAGTTCCGCAAACCACGATGGACACGTATTTACAGGGTGAGAGGAATAGGGTAAGAAACGACAACCTAACTTTCCCCTGGAGATCTCCTTCGTGCGAGAGACGGAGAGGAAGCGATCTGGTGAGAGGAATCAAGATGAAACGTACGAGGGTGGTAAATCCTCTGGCAGTGTCGACTACCCGAGGCGTCGCAAATAGACGTTTGAATAAACGGCATGGCCTGCGCGAAATTGTACAGTTTCACGTGACGAAAAATCACAGGCGTCAATCACTTATCGAGAGCGAAAATTGAGATGAGAACGGTACACAGGGTTTTTAGCATAAAGCAAATCCTTTTATTAACAGATATCGACGGGAGAAATGTTACAATGAAACGTGTGGCGAAGAAGCCTGGTTTTGCTTTCAGAATAGTTGCCAAAAAAAAATCTATTCTCCTCTAATATTTATAAAAATATAAGCCCAATGAACTACTATGTAAAATGTTCTTTGCGATAGCTTTGAATATCATAATGTAAAACTATCAGGAACAGTACTCTGAATACTTCCGGCAAAATTCTTAATGTCGTGTGTAAATTAAATTTAAGAATAGGCCAGTTTATTCTTGAAACGATATTCTCAATACATTTAAAGGCGACAATTAAAATGCCTGAGAAACAAATCCGAAGCGATCTGTAATTAAATACCTTTGATTCTGAAATCTCTATTGTCTGCTGATCCATTAATCGCAAAAAATTCCAATGCCTCTGACACGATCAGTACCTAGTTGAGAACTGATTATAGAGCCGAAATTCTAAATGGAATCTGCGAGAAGCTGAATGTAACCGTATACCCGTGATAGGATTGGGATAACAGAATTTTCTCCCCCCCCCCCTCTCTCTCTACCGATAACTGGCAGATTGCTCGCGAAAATTTTCGAGATTCTATTCGTTACATATCACGCAATGGCACGCGAAAGGTACGTGAAATGATCGTAAAGAGAAGAAACAGGAAGGCGGATCGTTAGCCGCTAACCAGCACTCTAGGCTAAGCCTCGTCGTAACAGTGCACCGAGTCTGTCCATTACTTACGTAACGTAATATTATAGCTTCCTCATTAGCGGATGTAAGGGCTAACGTAAACAAAACTTGTCCCGCGGGCGCGGGCGCGATACTCAAGGGTCGTGGCCTCCCTCTTGAACGTGGCGGGACATAATGACAAGGAGGCTGCACGAAACGGCCGGTTCGAATGTTCCTGCATGAATAGGGAGTAAAATATTGTGCCGCGGTAAATGATGTCGTGCTGACTTCTTTTTATTCTGTTTCGCGCCGTGTTTGACGCGCGCGTTAAATCGCCGCGCGCGAACGAGAGTTCCCGTTCATATTTATTTCAATGTTCCCTCCAACATCGAGACACGTGATTCTTCAGTCATTTAGCCGAACGCGCGAAAGGCACGATTTAGAAATTATTATCATTCCGAGAGACGAGTTTCAGCGAGGAAGAACGGAAATTAATTGTCCCTCGCAAATGATTTTTGAAGCGAAGAAAACAATTATCTGGTTTTCCATAAGATCGCAAATTTGCCTCAAATTGAAAAGTCCTTAAATAAAACGCGAAGGTAATTTATCTGAATGAAAATCGGAAGTCCCAACGGCCGACGAATGGAGGCAGGCGAAATTGGTATGCAAAACGAGATAAATCACGCTTATGTCCGCCGCAGCTGCAACGCGGAAAGGGCAAATTCGATCATCATTTGAAAATCGGTTCTCTTGCCGTGCGAGGCCTTTAACGATCGTATATCTAATGAAATGGATCGTAAAGTGACCTGAAGAGCACAAATTGAAATGGATTTCTTTTAGCAATTTATTGTCGTTATATAATTGTGAGATATAAAATGTTGCAATTTTTTAAATACACCTTCTCAGCTTCCATATCATCGCATAACACAGTTTGCACGTCATCGTATAGCGAAGATAGAACTAAATGAGTTTGTGAAACAGCTCTTGTTGTCAGTAATCATGTAAGGAAAATATCTTTTGGAAACTGAGACAATGTAACAATAATATTCCGATGTTGATGCAATAATACGAGAAATCATTGTTGTTAACACGCCATATGCACTCGTCCAAAGCATTAAGATTCTGAAAAGATTCCCGTACACTTATACCCAATCATAAATAACGTTAATTAGACAGAATATGGAATTTTGAGAATATTAAACGCAGAAGAAAGCGTAAGGGTTTATCGGTGCAAATTCAACGCTGATACGATGGATAATGAAAATGAGGTAACACGAGAGGCGATTCTAATTTGTGTTTACGTGCTTTTGGAAATAACGAAAAATGAAACGAAGAAGGAACAAAAGCGAACAAAGATATTAGATTTCAAATATAATACTGAATATTGATACATCAGTAAATGCTTTCGTGATGCACGCCGCAACAATAAATTAGAAAAGCAACAATCCACTGTGTAATCGAATATCCCGATACGTGACACACACAGCACGAAGTGTGAAAATTACATTAAAGCTTGTGAATACGGACACTGTCCTCGGACGCTCTCCCAAAGGAAAGTTTTTCCGTATCAACTTCTAGAAGATTTGGACTTAACAATTGCGTACATTGGGGAAGAGGACAGGGATACTTAAAAATCTCGTATCGACAGTTCTGTGCGCTGCGCAGTTTAAAGTCGAAAAATCGACGCGAAAGCTATCACCTTTAGACTGTGTATTGCGACAAATATTACCACATGCCTCAGTGGTCGAATTGGTGAAACGCCCGCCTAGAGAGTAGGGAAGGCCAGGTTCGAACCCTGGCTGAGGTAATAGTTTTCGCAATAAATTTTCTGTATTAAAACACTGGCCGGTTAAGGTCGGCTAAAAAGCTTGATTACTGTCCTGAGAATTGAATATTTTCTTCAACTGTCGCTAAGCGTGTTAACTGATATAATTTTGAAGTAACCGTGCCAATACTGAAAAATTAAGTTTCGCTTTTTTTCTGTAGTTTTTTAAGTGTCGTATGTTTAACGCAGACACGTGTAAGCTGTTCGTTGTTTATATATTTGCGTTTAATATTCTCAAAATTCAATATTCTAATTAACATTATTTATGATTCGGTACAGGTATGCGGGAATCTTTTCAGAATTTCTTATAGAATATTAAAGAACTTGTGAAAAATGTGTATTAATGTAAGATTAAAGGTTTATTTCAGTTTCAGGCTGCGGGATATTTTCCATACGACATTAATTGCTTTTAACTAAATATTTTTATGAGATTTCAAATTTCAATCGACCTCAGCTGGCCACCGTGCGAAAGCGTATTTAATAAATGTGGCCAGCCGAGGTCGATTGAAATTTGAAATCTTATTATTATTAATACTGGCAATCTGAAGAAAGACACCTGTTAAATATTTTGATTCTGTGCGTATCGAATCATTGAATCGTAACCGGCAGTACTTTACGTTTACAACGGCGCCGGTGTCTCTCATCGGTGCGGAACCCTCGTATTGGCTTACAAACAAGCGGAAACAAACGGCGCGGCTGTGCCCAACCTACAGAGTATTAATCTTTTTCTCCGATATCGATATGTTATCCAAACCTCTCAGGGCTGGTGCAGTAGCCATAGGTCTAAATCCGCTGGTTATCCCGGCACCGACATGCAATCGAGCGCAGTTTCCTGGATTAGTCTGTGGCGCCGGAATGAACTGAATCGGCGTCCTCGCACGTTTTGTTTTTGCGGACGTTGTTCGCGAGTTCGGTTCCTGATTACTTGAAATGGAAGAAAAATCGATCGCAATTCTCAAGTGCAACCTATATTCTCGCTTCACTGATATTATTCTTATTCGCTTAGATATCTCATGAAATAATGCTCGTGGACTCTCTGCAACTTTGATTTCTAACATCTTTATCAATCAGCAACCAAAAAATTTGCACAGCAATGCCAAAGTCAACAAATAATCACCGAAGGCAATCGGTTGATGAAATAAACTGTAGAACAATGGCATGTAAAATGCATGTAGCCGGATTGGTACTACGGTGAATTTCGACCCCACGTTTACTTTAAGGCGATCCAAATATCTAGAATGCCTAGATCACATCAGATGCGTTGTACCTTCTCTATTCTACCGGCTTGCATCGTGATCGTAATCGTCTTGGAAATTATGGCCAGTGTCAGCGAAACCCTCGGACACTAACAATATGCTCAAACCGCAAGAATGTCCGTTCCCGTGAGACAACGTGTCCTCTCAGATAAAATATTCATTGCGCCAGTATCTGAAAGCGCGAGTCCTCTAGCGCAGTCTCTTTGTTGCATCATTACTTCCGGGTGAGATCAACGTTCATCGCGTTCTCGGGTCTACCGCCCGCCTCCCAGCCAAAGTGGAATTTGCTTCGCGGCAAGAACTCCCAGCTCGACCGGTTTTCCACCGAGGATGGTTCCGACAAGAAGATTCTACGACTATCGGATTGCACTTGCACTCGCCGTCAATTATCGGGGCGGTACGTTTACACACGGTTCCACTTATACGATTCACTCAACATAAATGTGATAGAAGAGAAATCAATCAGATTTTTACTTGCCCAAGAATTTCCAAATGATTCCTTATAGGCATATTAAGTTACCGCATACAGAAGGTGGAATGTGCGGCAAATCAAGCCTCGCACAGTCTGCTCGCGTCTGGTATAAGATTTTCAAGGAAATTAGACGAGACAAGCTTCTCTCGTATGTTTCATTAAAAATTATGTCCTTCTTACATCTTACGGGCTTTAAAGAACGAACTACCCATCAAACTACTATTTAAGATGTGCCTCGCGCCAAAAGAACATGCTCGCGCGCTCCCTCGTTTCGCTGGCGCAAAATATTTTAACTTTACGATTTCTGTCGGCGCGCTCATATCGTATCGTAAATACGATGTTAGTCTCTATTTAAGGAACCATTAGGTCTACGTACCGGCACAAGGTACGGTGGATCGTCATCAAGCCATATAACTTGAAGAAAATTTTCTCATCAGCAATTTATACCCGTGCCGAGCGCGACGAAACGATTTTCCGCATGTCCTGGGTTAACATCGTTTTAATTAAGTGCAAACGTACGTACGTACGGAGGGAAGGTTATTGGTCATTATCTTTTAAATTTCCGCAAGTCTCTCGAGCTCTCTGGTCCCATATTATTATTCTCTTGTCGAGACCGAAAGAGTAATTTTCTTTTTTTTTTCCTCTCCTCTACTGGACTATGAGAAAATCGTTTTATAATATTAATCCGACTTTCTTTTTTACTTTGTCATTTCGTGTACCTTCCGGCGTGCTATTCTTTCCGGCGTACCAGTACATGTCGCGCATACTTTGATAATGGCGAGAGGATCATGCGAGGATGAGATAATTTCCTGCTCGTGTCACGTCGTCACGCGATACACCGGACGCTTTTTCGACCGTTCTGTTGCCACCACCTTCAGAATTTGCCATTGGTATTTGCATATTGCATACGGGGCGCTGTTATAATGTGCAACGTCGTGCCTGGTCGTCGAGATCAGCTTCCTGGGCAATGCGACCATTAGTATTCAGCCGGTTACTTTTATTTCATATTAATTCAATTCCACTAATCAACGAGCTTTTTCTAATGCGAACAAAAATATTAATTTTTTGTTAATTTGTGTACAGACACAACGGTTTCGCTCGAGTGTCTACAAATTTAACTGGATATGAAAATAATTTGTTGGACCGCGTCAAAATAATTACGTACGACATCCAAAACAAATATTGCGCACTACAGTATATACTAATAACGCACATAAATGTGACATATTGCTAATTGTTTACAATCACTTTCCTATTTACTACGTTACTTGCATTCAAATTAGTGAACGAATATCTTATTTCATTCGTGTTATTAAAAGAAGCAACTGAATTGCTTCAAGAAACTCCATTGTATTGTCTTTTTTGTGTGCTTGTGATGCAAAAATTATCAACTAACTTTACGAAACAATATTGGTGATTTTGTTGACCATATCTGGCGATTAAAATTCTTATTGCGAAAAATATTACCCCAGCCGGGATACTAAAGCAACTTTACGAAACTTTACACTAATAACAATATCGTTATTAGATTTGTACAACGTTTTATTGCAGTATCTGTATTAACGTTAAATTATATAAACAACAAGTATTGCTTTTACTGAAGACAAAATGACAGATGGTATAAATGAGTGCGCTAAGAAGTTGTAAGCCAGACATCTCGTATACATTTGAATTGCATGTTAGCTATTCGCTTGACTGTGCCTTTGGTAAGATAAGGAAGCGATATTATGTACGGAGGCGTCATAGGTGGTGTCATTCTTGAGGTATGCAAGAGTCATGCACGCTTCTATCTTTCCTCCGCCCTGTGGAAAGCTTCCGCGTGATGTATCGATCTTTCTCTCCTCTTGGCCATGTGGAATCCACTCGGTTCGGACCGTGACAGGATTTTGCCTCGTGGCTACGATAATCGATCGCGAAACAGCTGCACGATAGGTCGGACATAGATCCATCGCGTGGCTTGTAAAACTGCACCACGTCCATCGTTATTTCCGTTGCTTGTCAAATTTTTGGTATCTCCGCAGGCACAGGCACTTTAATTTGGCGATTGTGATAGCAGCACCGCCACTTATCCGCAGTGATTTATGACGCGCAATGTCGATGATGGAAAAATCACGCCAGCTGCGTAGCTCGCATCGGAATAACAAATAATGATGTGTACAAATTGTCGCTGTATTAATCATTAGATTATGGATCTTGTTGTCGACTCAATAATTTTTAAATGTGCAAATATTTTCACCTGACATTCGAGAAGTGGTTTTCAACAACTTGCCTATTTTACAAACTTATTAAAATCGTAGACACAGGTTCCATCATTTCTCTGGCGTGTCGTGCGAGTCAAAATAAGAAACGACGGGTTTTTAGCTTCACAATCGCGCGCGTAAGCTTTCGAGGGCCACGCTTATGTGAAGATGCCATCGATTATTCGACAAGAAGCAATATCATCGAGTTAGACTTAGGATACAATATATGGTCTACACGTGCAGGAAGAGTAGACACTACCGGGCTCGTGAACAGAATGGCCCGATGGCGATAGCCATCGATATTCCCCCGTAGGCAGTAAGATGGACGTAAGTTTTTGTGTGTAAATCACGACATCCGTCTACCATATGCCGTTATTTAGGATCCGAGAATGGGCAGAAATTTTTTGGTATGAAATATTATTTCAACTGCAAACTTTTACTAATTTTTTTATAATATAAATTGATATTCCTCTTCAGACGTATGGCACGTTTTGAGAATTGCGGTGTGTGGCGAAGAGATGATAATTCATTATGAGAAATAAAGATCTGAAAATCACGCGATTATAATTGCGATCGTTCGCGGAAGATTCTTATTACACGTCGTCTTCGGCTCAGTTGGATTTTTCTAACAGATTCTTCCTTCCTAAAGTGCCACGCGTTAATTACTGTAAAAACTGACCCGGAGAAAGAATAAAGAGAACAGTTGGCGGGAATGCGTTGATATTCACACAGATAAAACGAGAGACAAACTTTGTGTGTAGAGTGGGGCATCGATCCTGGGTAAGAGTAAATAACCGCGGATGTCTTGGTCGATGCGGTTCCTGGGGTTTTCTATGTGGGTATTTGGAGAAGCCGAAAGGTGCGAGGTAGTCCCACGGCACCCATACAAACCATCTTGACTCTATGGGCTATTTGTGAGATGGCACGAGGCGTCCGAGGAAAGAATTTATTTCTTCTATCCTCTTCTCGCGCCCTTTCTTCCTTTTTCTCGCTCTCCTCTATTTTCTGTTCGTCCTATCTCGTTTCTCTTCCTTCTTGCTTCAGCTTTATGCTTCGCTGTCCTACCGTTGGACGGGTTTGAACTCTTCCCTTGTCTTCGTCCCTCGGCGTTTCCTCACCAAGAAATTTCGACAAAAGCTCGGCAACGAAATGAAAGGCTTTCTGTCTTTTACCGGAGCGCTAATTTGTTAGTCATTGTTATTGCAACCAGCATTTCTCGAGAGTGTTGCGCAGTCATTACGCCGTTAGTATTCATTTTACATGTTTATGCGTCTATTAATATAAATATCACGTTTTTCATCGAAGCTCCCAGTTACGTCTCGTTAAAAATATTTAATTCCCGTATCGCATTTCAACGTACAATCAATTAATCCAAATGCAGCTCGGATCGTTGTGATTTTATCGTGGCGGCTTTATATTAGCTCCCCGTCACTCTCGCCGATTAATGTTTTAAGGATCGTCACGTCGCGGGGATTTGCATACACGATCGCATATCGGTGATTGGTAACCGTTGAGAGCAATGTCATCGTTATTTTAGCACGATTATCGGTAATTGCATCGTAATGTCCTCGATATTAACATGAACGCTGGTAATACTATCACTGGGGACCAATGCCGTAACGATAATGACAGCAATCACCGGCCGTCGGCGCGATAAAATGATTTTAACAATAACTATCGGTGACTGACCGGGGTTTTTGTCTACGAAAATCAATGTTTGCATTCGGCAACGAAATACTGTAACGCTTTTGAACGTGACACGATCGATTGATTAAAGCGTTATGATATAATTCTCTTTGCACCAGTGTAAATTTATTACACGACCGGGGCAATTAATTAAATTAAGCACCTGAGCGAAAAGTTCAAGTGCCTCGAGCGCGACGGTGTCGATTGCACTCGCGCCGCGAATATTTTATAGTAATTAATGCGTGCGCGTTCCCATTTTTCCACTCCCCATCCAATTGTGCGCCGGCCGCGCGCGCAGTTTTCAACGTTGAGTACTGCGCAACGGTCATAAAAGTGATTGTGGATCGTCGAAATAAGGCGGTGCAAGACGGATGGCGACGAAGCCGAGATTTCTATCGTAATACAATGAATACTGAAGGATGGAAAAGGTCATGAGATATCAGACGCGCGAGTATCGATCATCTGCGGCTTGACCGACGACCACTGCCCTCCCCTCGCGCCTCGTAATCCTCTTCGGCAAATCGATTTCTCGTAAACCCACTTCACAACCCAGGACTAGACTCGTATCTCGAGAGGGTATAGCCAGGATGAGAACAAGGATACCGCATTAAACCACATTACGTAGATCCTTATAGTCTAAGCCCGAATCCGGTCTGTGCAGATGCACGATTCTCCAGGGATCCCGTCGATCCCCGAAACTTTCAGCAAGTCGTTCATTAAGCCCGTCTGTGGTTTTACGTAGCTGCTTACATAAGAGGCGCTTGATAATGAACGATGACCGAGGATACTTTAGCGTACGGTCTTGTCAACAGTGCGCAGTGAATAATTTCTATAACTCCCGAATAAACTGATGAAACGCATTCTCAACTATGTATATATCCAACTGAATATATATATATATATTAACATAACTTTTTTGACAATACATTTGTCATCGTGATTCAGGATCTTGTTAGTAGATTTCCTTGTTATATGGAAGCGGAAGGGAATACACAAATATTCGAAGCGACCCGTCGAGGATCGCGAAAGAGAAATGGAGGAACGGTGACTGAAATAAGATACAGAGAAGAGGGAGACACAGAGTACAGTCTAGAAGCTTGGCTGGCATTCGGAGCGTGTCTGATTGTCTGCTTTTCTAGCATCATCCAGCAGCGACCCTTGGCGCCTGCGAATCAGACACGCGATGGACGATGAGGACCCAGAAGACTGCGAAGTACCCGCGCACTTCACCCTGGAGAATGTCATATCTCGCGACGGTTCTCCGATGATTTCCGTACTTATGTAATATCATCGACGCAAACCAAACAACTCTTCCAATTGCACACCTGTTCCACATAAACACGTCTCGCATTACAGTATCCCTGTGTGTGCTAATTAGGTACTACACGCCACTTGAATATCGGCAGACTTTTGTAATAACGTCAATGCAGCTTGTTAAAAATGTTGATGTTAAAAGCAACGGTTTGCTTAATTATCAGGCTTAGTCAACTTTTTGTCTTCTATTTGCTTAATGAGAGAAACTTAATATGAGCTTTAATTGGCCTGTAGTTGAAAGACAGTTTTAATAATGCATCTTTTCCCGTTCCTTTACCTTGAAGGGATTATCAATGTATTCGGCTTCGTTATTTTGATGTAAGCAATAACAGAGACACCGCCGATCGTATTTCTGCAGCCTTGATTTCATTGTGATACGAAGGGGGCAAATTGGATCTAGATTGAGTGAATTTCAAGACCGATGTTTCTGATATTAGGCTTGAAATATTTAATTCCTTTTAATTATCTAATTAGAAACAGCGACGGCAAATAAAAGATTCGGCGAAACCCATCAGGGCTTAATGCCATTTCTGTGAGAACGTCTAATTAAAGTTCGGAAGCACAAGTCGGTGATCGGCCACATTGGCTGGATTTAACGATGCGGAAACGGCGGGGATGGTGGGATGAGGCTGAGTGCTCAGAAGGAATCGCACGGTATCGCTATGGAGATCGGCAAGGATCCATTGTACAAGTTATAAATAAATCCTTAATGATCCTCGCCAGACACCTCACCCTCTGCGACTAATTATACCGATCGAAGGGACACGGGCTGTATCTTATAACGGTATCGTACGGCGCGGCGGGACCAATTAGCAATTAATAATGGCCAGTGTGGATGTCAGGCATGCTTGTCGCCTTGATTGAATTAAATCTCGAATTAATCGTCCCTAAACACCTCCCGGCTGCAATAACGCACGCTTGCTGCATGCGCGCGTAACTCTTCACTACTCCTTTTATTTACCGTACGGAATTTAATACAACTTCTTAATAGAGCGATGCATTGTTAAGTGTCGAGCGCAAAGTAATATCATACGGTAAATCATATCAATTCAATTCCATTTTGTTGTACACGCATTGCTCGCCGTTGTTACAAAGTTTCCTATTAAACGTATAATTATATTTCTCTTTTTCGTTTTTCAGGTAAGGTTCCTCGATGATATTCATAATAGAGAGAGAGAGGGAGTTTACTCGCATTTCGTTATCGGATGTCTGTTCATCAGGCGCATGGTAAGTAAATTTGCATGTGCATGGCCATTTGAAAGAAAATGGAAGTGTTACTATTTTATCAAGAGGCAGTCTCTCACGTCAAGTGTACGCGCCCGCGGCGGCAGCAAGACACAGAGTGTTTCTCTACCTGGGACATCGAGTTAAGCGACACAATGGTTACATCTAAAAAAAGGGCTAAGCGGGTAAAATTTTTAATAAACCTAATCTATTGTTAGGGGTCCTATTATATGATAAAAGTGTCTTTATCTTCTTACCGCGCTGAATATTACGAGAGATCTTGAAAAGTACATATATGTTAAAATCAATTTTTTTTTCTAACATTGTACGATATTCATCGACGTTTTAATACCCGCGCACGCCCACGCGCACTCCTAAGTACCCTTTGTTAGCCAAGATTATCAGTAATCTTCAGTCGGAACGCGCAAGCAGTTGTAAAATATTACTATTTTATTTGCGTACAGAATATTCACGGAACAGAACTAACAACGAAAGACGAAAATTAATACATATCAAAATTATGTCAGACAGCTTTCTATTTCTATATCTTAACAGAAAGAATTCAATAACTGTCATTGTCACGAACGACAAAATAAAATTCTACCTCCATGTCAACAAAATATATTCCGACTTCTCGTGAAATATTCGCAAGATATTAAACATCCAATATAATATAAAATACAAGTAATAATATTTAAAATGTCGAAACATTAGTTCACGATTATAAATTGGCGCCAGTTTTTGATACCACATCTTTCGTACAAATGTTTGAAACAACGAGAGGCGCGTGTTCTTGACGCTGTTTTTTAAATCTTTTTTGAAAAGAGTAATTTTGTTCAGGTTATATAGACTCAGCGAAATTGCAGATCTTCAACATTACACGTATGGAAATATGTCAAACGTCATAAATAAATTACGAGTTATGCTATCGTGTCGAATGCAGAAATTGTAGTATATTAACGATGTGCTCACGTAAATTCATATACCGATGCAAATTATTAACGACATGTTGTCCCAGCGGCTTTTGCAGTAAATCAAATATTAATGTCTTGATTTGATATTAAACATGATGTCTGTCTACATGCAACAAAGTATATACGCTTAAGTAAATATGCTAAATATTTTAGTAAATTGTTTCGGCACTTTATACTTTTTATAAGAGATTGGTATTACATAATGAAGTAGAATTTGTTGGTAAGTTCTAATTAATAAGTAGCGGTGCGAACGTAATGTTGACACCTTATTAATAAAGGATGTGATAACCTATTTTAACTTCTCCGCTGTAAAACGGGGGAAAATGTGGCAAGTGTGAGTAGTGCTATATTCTAGCGAAAAGTTCGCTGAACTTGATCTGAAGTGACGAGCCCGTACGCCAGTTTGAAATATGAAGTGGGGAGTAATCACCTAAGAAGACAGTATGTTACACGTTTAGATGAGACCGCGAAAAGGACGTAAGCTTGTCATATCCGCCTAGAAAATTTTGCATCGTGCGTCTTGTTGCAAAAGCGAAATATCCATTTCTTGAAGGAACCCACGGCGGACGTTTTACTCGTTTTCCCGCCAATTAAAACACAGCAATCTAAAGCGAGATTAAAATCCAGCGGTAGTATACAAATCGTGTATTACCGCACAATAAAAGATTACAATGATGCCATTTCATGCTTTTAATCCAAGTACGTACATTGTCGAGGATGAAAACAATGGTATGTAATCAGGAAACGTCCACAGTGGCGCGAGCACGTTGGTGGTGGGCGAAATAGGATAAGGCAAATAAATTAGCACCGGTTACCGTTATCTATCTCGGCTCTCGCTTCTACCGCTCTTTTCCCTTATCCCTCGCGGCCATTTTGCGCAGAGACTATTTACCGCGGCCCTCAAAATTACCGAGCAAGTATTATATACGATCCTGAGAGATCCATCCACAACTTTAAACTAAAGCCAGCATTCTGGGACGAATAATTGCAGGGGAACGAATAATTACCCATAACGGACTTTACCACCGTGATTCTAATTATAACATTGTACCATTTTACAATACACATATCGTTGTTTAATCTTTTATAGGGTAAACTCGGGTGTTGTGACCGTACGGACAAGACGGCCACACGCTGTAATTTCTCCAATCATTGCTAAATAGTGTATTTTTTTAGTTATTCTGAAAGATAATCAATATTTACAGTAATTTATGTGCATATACTTTACGAAATGCCATTAGGCCCAGTTAGGCATGTCGCTACAAAGACATAATGTCTCTCAAGATATACGTGGTTGCTGTATGAGTACAGAAATGAGACTGAGTCTATACACTTGAAAAGGGCCAAAACCCATGGCCGAAACGTTGTGTGGCAATAAAAGGATATTTTCCTGTAGCCAGTTGTGTCGGATTATTCATCGGAAATGTTGACTAATCACTGGCGATTTACTTTTTCCAAATTGCAGTGCTTGACATTTCAGATTACAATTATTGCTCGGACTTATAATAAGGGCGCTCTCATTTGTCTGATTTACAAATATTATATGTATTCCCTTATTCTCGTTGATTTATCTGTTCCAATAATCTCTTTCATTGGTATCTACCTATTGCTTGTTTATAAGTATTAGTGTAAACGAATTTCTTCGTAAGTCATATGTATATAAATGTACCATACATGCATATAAGGCAAAACATTCCTCTTTTATACTTCTTCGCACAATTTATTCTAGATAATGAGACATATTTTTATATATTTTTATTATTTATTATATTTTTTACAATTTTCTATAATTTACTTTGTAATATATACAATATTGTAAAAGAGCAAGTTACATTATCTGGTGATATTCGCTAGAAAATTATTTAAACATTCGTTTGTTCAAAATTGCTCCCTTTACATCGGATAATCATTACGATTGCATTGTCAGAAAAATAAACTTTGCATTATTTTATAAATGAAATAACGTCTCTCGTTCAGATTCGACTTGAAATGTTGCGGGGATCCGATGAAAAGAAACTAACCTCGTAGAGGCCCTCCACCATTCCTGCCGATTCCAGTCGAAAGATTAATTCACAATTTCGATTTTCAATTTTCTCGGATTTTATCAATAATGCCTCATAAACTAATGATCCGAGATAAGCCATTCACATCTCGTTGGAAGCGCTGGAATCTTAGCTTTCGAATGAGACCAAGATCATCTTGCTGCGATTTTTTTGTGCGAAGTTATTGACGATTATATCGACTCGA
>NW_011967119.1:174953-180845 GCF_000949405.1 Vollenhovia emeryi | reverse complement strand
TATCCAAGATTTTTAAGTAATACTAATCACCCGTGTGGAAATCGATCTAGCCAATCTTATTTTACGGCTAGTGGCTGTATCACGCAGGCTAGATATATTATCTAGCCATTGACTAGCTTAGTACTAGCTTAGTACTAGCTGGAATTTATGAATAATCATTTGCTATCTAATGCTTGTCTAGTCGCTGTCCAGTAAACAAGGGAATAGATGGCACTGAAAACTTTTAAAAAGTTAGCTAGCTATTGCCTATCGGTAGTAGAGTTTAAACTGTGCGCGATTAGAAAGAACTCAGATATAGAGATAGTAAGTGGTGATAGTTAGATTTCGGGGCTTCGACGTTTTGCGTCTAGTCTCTCACTTCGCCGCGAATCGTAAGGCTTTGTGGCAACTAATTGTACTCTCTAAAAGTCAATCAGTGCATTATAATTGCGAATCAGTGAATATTCACTCTGTTTTCAGTGATAATCCACTGATTGACTTTTAGAGAGTAAAATAAATGGAGCTTTATCCTAGAAATGAATTGTTTCCGTATAATTGACTTCTATTGTATTACCTCGTCGGATATATATGTATTAAACCTTAGTTTCTAAGTGCGCGCGCAAATCGAGCGCTGTGATCGAGCGACTGGACGCGTATATCGAGTTAGATGGTGTGCGAGCGAGAAGAAGATATTAGAGAGTACGTGATACGCCGCCGAGACACACACGCGGCGATGGCATAAGTTTTGTAAGCTTGTGTCTGTATGTGAAAATTAATTGAGTGTAGTTTGTATCGAGTGCTTGTATCATTACCAACATTTTTATGTTCGAATCGAAGCACTCGTCCTTCTCTCTCAGGTTCATTACATGCGAATAATATGCGACAAGATAGGCGTAGCGATTCTTAAACTCGCATAACTATTTCTCACTCCGTAATATAGATATGCGATAAACCAGATAAACTGAATAAATAGAGTCGCTCTTTTGTAATCTGTCCAAAAGTTTGTAATAATACTAGAATCTGAACACAAATATAATTTTGAATCTATTGCTGATTATTGAATCTAAAGGAATGTAATTTTAAATGTATATTAATAATCCACAGCGATCGCAATTATTTTCCAATGTGATAATAAATTAATGATAATGAAAATAATATGTAAATAGGGAACGTATAAATGTAATAGAAAGAGAAATGTTGACAGTATATTGCTAGAGAGAAACATTTTCCTACATTAACAATCTTTCTTGTATTCTTTAAATATGTCAAAGTATAGTATAATAATTAAAAATATATAAATATGTAAAAAATATAACGAGTCCTTTTTGATAGAACAAATGATTTCTCTTTCCGTTTGCTTCTCCATAATGCAAAAGGTACAAAGTAAGCATCCTTGAAAATTGAAGAAGTTGTCGCTTCAAACGGCAGTCGTAATAACAACTAGCACAGGCAAGAAAAGTTCTTAGATAGGTTTTACCCAGACAATTTATTTGCAGTAAAAAGCATAAGTAATGGTTGAGTTTGCGAGCCTTTTGAAACGTATACGTGGTCTTAGGAAGGTGTACCAGAGGCTATTCCTTTGCATTATTTGCAAGTACAGTCATTTTCAAATACAAAGTTAGCGCACTTATATAAAAAAATATTTACTGTATTAGTTGCATTGTCTTTTACAATTACATACAAATTAATTAACTGTACAATATCAAAACATGTTAAACTGCTTGTAAAATTGTGTAAAACAGAAATGTTCAGTAGTATAACGAATTTATGCTGATATTATCAATATAATTTTGTACATAAATTTCAGCATATCTTCATACGCTTAATTTATGTATCATGAATAATTTACGCAAGGTACAGTGGTTTCAGTTTCATATCGATGTTATTTCGTGCAACGCTTATTCAGCATTTCTGAACATTGCTGTACATTCCTGACTCTCTCATAGCAAGGCAGACGAAAAATTCTTTCACGAAAGTGAAGATTTTATGAGTGGTTGACACGTTCCTGAACTACACAAGACAGAAATATGACTTGTATTTACATATATCTTCCTGGTTTAATACTTCAAAGAAGCGATTAGCACATGTACACGCGTGTAAATAATACACAAGATTATTTCCTGATATTTTATTTGGTTCTTTTGTAATTAGTGAATTAATTAAAAGACTTTCACGTTCGTTTTATTTACCCGCGATCTTGTAACTAATTTAAAATTAATATTTGCTTTAACTCATATCTTGGTTTATCGAATTTTTACGGAAAATATTCATCTGATTGATTAATTACAAGAGTTCTGGTTTTTTTTCTAGTTAAAAATTGACGGTTTTCTCAGGTTTTCTGTAACTGATTTTTTCCCCTGCACTTTCATGAAAATAAAAGATTGAATTTTTCTTATAAAAGAAAACTATTTTTCACACATTTATGAATTCGATATTTTATCTGGAAAACCAAGAAAATTGTAAGCATCTCACTTTTTACTATGTCTAGTGCGATTCAGCATCTTAAGAAGCTTTAAAACGTATGTTGCAAAGGAAATTTCTTTTATTACAACTTACTTTAAGAGGACTTCGCGAAATTTGATGTTGCGAAATAAGTTTCTTCGCTGCAATGTAGGGAAGAATTAATCAAAACTTCGACTTAAAAGGAGCGAAGGGCATCGATAATGTAGAATTAAAATAGCAACAAAATAAAATTTATTAATTATCTTTTACAAACTTTTATTTGAATTCGATGTTGTATGCATGCATGATACGAACTGAGAATTATTTTGCTGTGTTAATGGAACGTTTTACTCTAAGGTAGTTTCGCTGTACAATGTACTTTATACTTATTTAATATTTACTTTGCATTTACTACTATATATAATAAAATTTTAATCTCTCTCTTTCTTACCCTTTTTATCATTAATAATTAATTATAATGCATTTATCGCGTTTATCAATTTTGGCTTTGATTAGATCATTCTACTACCTGTATTGTGATAAACGTTAACCGTTTGCTCGTGGAATCGGTACGATTTATACCCTGGTCTTGCTGGCTCGTAAACTATTCAGTGAAACTGAGCGGATAATTAAAAAATTAACCACTCGTTAAAAGCTGGTAATTTAGTAATCACGATTTATTCGGCGTTCGATTTTTTTTATAGAGGTGTTTTCGTAACAGCAATTCGTATAAGAGTAAGTATATGTAACTTAAGGTGATAATTAAAGATGTATAACGGTATTTGCATTTCTTTTTTATCGGTTACAAGAACTCTAGTGAAAAATTTCCGCGGTGTTATATACGGTGCTATAAACAGCATTTGCAAGCTTTTCGTTAATAAATTATATCAATAGAGTTTAAACAAGAGAATTTAATTCTTCTCGGCATTTTGAAACGCGATGATTGTCATTTTTGAAGCTATTAAACATTTATTTTAACGCTCTTTTTTTTCCAAATAATAATTATTGTAGTTTTCAAGATGTAGTCAATGGAGGAATGTCAAGAAATATTTATCGACTACTGTGTGTAAGTCAGTGTGCTCGTATGTAAGTTTAACGTTATATACATTATCATTACATAGTGTGCAAATACCATAACTGTTAGATAGCATGCTAGAACTATTTTACGTTGTCGTCTTTCTTGTCTTCCTATTTTATTGTCAGTTGTTTTTTAGAAAAAAATCTTGTGAGATGCTTTCCGAGGAAGACATAAATGTCGTCATAGTTCATACTTGCCGTCAAATCATATCGGAACTTGGATAAAAACGATCTACGCGAAATCGGGTGTACTGACTCGTACTACGATGCTCGTCGAGCCGTTCGAACCATACAGCCATGCAAATTGCATTAATACGTCGCGTAAACGCCCGGCAAATTGCTTCACCATCGATTTCGGTCCGTTGCACCACTATTAGATACGAATATGCTCTTGCATCGACGCGTTGTATGATGTGCCCGTCCAGTTTAGCTACGATTATCATACGAAAACATCTCCTTGGCATATCTCAATACGCGCGAAAAGAAATCTACTAATTTTTTATAAATGAAGCGATGCCTCTTTTTTAGATTTGGCCTAAAATGCCATCTGATTAAAACAAACTAACCTTGTAGAGGCCCTCCACCACCCCCGCCGATTCCAGTCGAAAGACTAATTCACAATCTCGATCGCAGGACAAAATCAATGTTATTTTCGGAAGTAATCAGTGACATATCTCCGAGGGGGAAACCGCTGGCCAAAATTTTGTTGCTCCGTTTATATGCATTCTGCTAAATTAAACTTTGCATTTTTCTAGTTATACATAAATGAAATGATACCTCTCTTTTTTATTTGAATTAATACGCAAACGAAAAATGAAATTGTAAAGGAAAATCTATCAATCACTTGCAAAGGAAAAACTATCGATTAAAAAAATATATGTGAATCCAATTGAATTGAAAATCTATTTAAAATTTAGAGAATTGTAGATTAAAATTGCATCTGCAAAAATTTTCAGTATATTTTAAGTAAAAACTTAATAAACGCCTAATAACTTTCATCTCATTATTTGCATATTCAATATTACACTTTTCTAATTTCTAATGTTGTAAAATTCACACTAAATACAACAAAATTACAATCTAATGTTTCTAATAATTATTTTAGTGTAATTTAATACATTTTATTAAAAATATATTAACCAGTAATTATGATAAGGCGTTAGGAGCATATATTAACTTATAGAGTTTTTTTTATTAAAGGTAAAAGTATTTTATTAACAATTATGGCAAATATAATTACCATTTGAATAGCAATACATTGCAGTTATAATTTTAACTAACTTTTTAATTATCGAGTTATGTCCCTACCCGAATCTCTACCTACCTACCCGTATTCCGCTGTACAGTCCTATCTATTTTCTTACCTACCCGCGTTTCAACTTTTTCTTAATAAACCTGCAAGTCTTTCGTTAAAACCGCGACGCGATTTATAAGAGGTCCGATTTGGTATATACGCGCGCGACTTAATAGGGATTTAAATAGAAGTCTTTTTAATCTCGCACATATGCGAGAATATGTAAAGAAGATAAGAATATAACCCACCCGAATTTTGACAAATAAGAAGAAATCAACTTACTTTGCACATCACCTTACATACTCTATCAGAGTGGCCTATTGACCACTTCCATCGTTGGGCCAGATTGGACATACCTTTCGTTGCTCCTGGCCATACAGTCTAGTCATTTCGACCAGAAATCAGGAAGGAAGAAAACTCCTTCCATAGTCGATTTATTATCGTCACCGACAGATATTTCGTACGGTTCGAACTATATGCGAGCGTCGATCGTATCGAAATGCACGACCACGAGAAGTTAATTAAAGAAGAAAGTTAATTTAAAAAATTTGCTGCATAAAACTAATCAAATATATTTTTAGTTCCGTTATTTATTCAAGAATCGATAATGACTGTCTCTTAGTAACTCAATCTCCAAATTTGAAATTCAAGTATATATGTATGTATACAGGGTGTCTGATGCAAAAGTGGCCACCTTGAAAATAGTGGTAGATTGGGTTAAACTAAGGAGAAATATCATGTACCGCGGTACAAAGTAACAATAGTTATCGAGGAATTAATTTACACGTTTCAGCGAATGAGGATGCAGGAGACGGTAGGCCGGACTCGGAAGGCATTTAAGAAAATCGATCGATGCGCGGGAGGTGGAGCGACGCGCGAGATACTATGTTTATGTTTCGGGTCGCCCGTTGCTCGCGCTCGCTGCCGCGCTCGCTGCCGCGCTCGCCGCCCCCGCCGCGCTCCCCGCCGCGCCTAGGTTTTTTCCCACCACGGTGTATCTCGCGCGTCGCTCCACCTCCCGCTCATCGATCGATTTTCTTAAATGCCTCCCGAGTCCGCCCTACCGTCTCCTGCATTCTCATTCGCTCAAACGTGTAAAT
>NW_011967119.1:153979-174853 GCF_000949405.1 Vollenhovia emeryi | reverse complement strand
CGGGAGGTGGAGCGACGCGCGAGATACTATGTTTATGTTTCGGGTCGCCCGTTGCTCGCGCTCGCTGCCGCGCTCGCTGCCGCGCTCGCCGCCCCCGCCGCGCTCCCCGCCGCGCCTAGGTTTTTTCCCACCACGGTGTATCTCGCGCGTCGCTCCACCTCCCGCTCATCGATCGATTTTCTTAAATGCCTCCCGAGTCCGCCCTACCGTCTCCTGCATTCTCATTCGCTCAAACGTGTAAATTAATTCCTCGATAACTATTGTTACTTTGTACCGCGGTACATGATATTTCTCCTTAGTTTAACCCAATCTACCACTATTTTCAAGGTGGCTACTTTTGCATCAGACACCCTGTATAGAAAAAAAATTTACTTCGCGTTATATTTATTTTTATTACATTTCGCGATAAATTAAAATTGTTAATATGAATGAAATTAAACAATCGATAACTTGTTGAAAATTTGCTGAAAAACTGTTCGCGAAGACCGACCGCGAAAATACGAAGATGCGTGTAACTATGCATGTATTCATGCGAGACACATCTTGAAAGTGTATCGCGAGATACACATACAGAATAAATGACGTGAGACTCAGAAAAAAGAAACTTTCCGTACGATAGATAGACCGACAATTGAATATTCTAGTTAATCAATAATCTCAAATGACGTATAAAAATAATACAAAGTTTCAGCGTTCTCGACAAGATATTAGAATCTCACGTCATGTTTTACTTTACACATAAATTTGTTAATGCAAAATGGATAGGCTACAAGTGAAAATATGTAATATACTGCAACGGGGCATCCGACCCTCCACAGTAAGAATCGCGATCACTCCCTTTCGATAGATAAAATATATAATAATAAATATGAAATTAAATTGTACTCCATCCATTTTGAGGCAACGTATCTACGAGATATACTGATCTACGAACTACGATCTACATTCTACGATCTACGAGATGTAGATACGTTGCCTTAAGAAAAAAGTTTTTTACTTACCACCCGATGCGCAGCAGCGGAGTCGGCTAAGTTGAATCTGTAACATAAAAATGTAGAATTTATTAAAGTGCTCAAGGAAATTATTATTGTAAAATATGAGCAATACTTATGCTTATTAAACGCTTTATTCGGTTGGATATTTAAATGATTAATTCGCGAAAGATCTTCGCAAGAGTAAACTTTATTTTAAATGATTTCGTGTTTACTAATTATTATTTCGAAATTATAAAATTACGAAACAAAACGACTGAAAAGTGAACTGGGAAAAAGATTAATTTTACACTGGATAAAAAATATTTACCATAAAGTTGCTCCGCCGGCGCCCGATGCCCCTCCTGGGCCTCCTCCTCCACTCAGATTGTCCTTTGGCACACTCGCGAAAGCACAGAGATCGTTCGCGCGATTTTACACTCCCGTTTTTAAAAAGTCTTTAGTTCGATTATTTAAACGGCACTCCCGAACGCGACGAAAATGGAAACTTTATATTATACGCGCACTTTTGTATGCACAATTGTCAGAGAGCTATCATCGCTCGTGGATGTATCAAAACTAATAAGTTATGCGTATGTATATGTAAGTCCCTTACGGCATTGTCTCTTCAAATTACGCGTGATGTTCATCTCGAAATATCACCGTAGATATCAACGATGTGATTACGGATCGCGACAATTACTTAAACGCGATTGCTAAGTGTTAATAATTTTCGTACGAGACGATCGAGATTCTCGTCGGAAATGATCGCGTTACGGGAAGCGACGCGAAGACACGCGGAACGTCCGCCTCGCTCGACTGATCCGAGCCGAATAATTCGGCACAATAGACTTTCACCGAGACAGATAGTTTTTCACCACATAGACAAATAGTTTTTCACCGAGGTGTTTACGGCGCTACGTCATTTCGTGTAACCGGCGCGCTCGGCCTTCGACGCTCGGCGAAACAAGGTCACGCCGTACGGAGGCTCATTCACGCGGCGACAATTGAACGAGTTCGTTGTGCCCGCGCCGTTTCGCATATCGTATTAGTCTTTCTTGATACGCGTTCGCGACAAGTGCGGGAAGAAAGCGCGATCGCTCTCTGCGAATAATTGGTGATCGATATCGTCGCGCGATCGCTGAATCCCCGCGATTTGTCATCGATGCTCGGTTAGCCGGCATGACAGATATCTAGCGCGATTCACGCGAGATCTATACATCCATACATCTAGTATACATCCAAAAATTAAAGCGATGGCTAACGTAAAATTGCTTCATTGCGATAATTACGGACGATAATTGCTTCTTTAAACGATGCTCGTATTCAGACCCGTCTCGTATCATCGCTCAGTGAGTCTCTAGTCGCTTCGAGTGTAATTTGGTGACTGTTTCTAGATTGAAAACGCGAAATAATACACGAAATATTCAATCGAGTGTCTTAACTAGCATTTATCGGTGATTAACCGTTAACTTAATTACATTTATTGTACGGTGTCGATGTTAAAGTGTATAATTTTCGCCTTTTTCATTTATTAACGAAAATGTATAATCTTGAAATTTATCTTTTATCAACGGAATTACACAAATGCTGGTCAGAATATAGAACTTTGAGTCGAATTTCATCGCGATACGTTTAATTGAAGAATTAAATATCAATTAATCTTATCG
The DNA here is from genome assembly GCF_000949405.1 of Vollenhovia emeryi. NCBI lineage: Eukaryota > Metazoa > Arthropoda > Insecta > Hymenoptera > Formicidae > Vollenhovia > Vollenhovia emeryi. The sequence continues at coordinate 172,212 of NW_011967119.1, read as the reverse complement.
GTGCTTAATTATATTGTAATATTTACTCGTCGATAGTTTAAATTGATACATCGGCGATTTCTGTTGGTTAACATTCGTACCGTGGGATAAATTTACAAGGAATACCGAGTGCAAACAGTGGCTACGTGCAATCGTATATTTTTCGCGTTTCCTTTCCTGTCGCGTGTGATTAATACCGACGTGTTATACAAAGTGCCACGAAGTCTCGATCATCCCGTGAGGTTTGGTGAATCATGTCACGAGATTTGGTCAATCATGCCGCGAAACGTAAGTACACATTTGATATGAGATTGATTGCGAGAAATTAAATACGAATGTTTCCTTTTTACATTTGGTAGAAAATTCGATGATACTGAAGGAGATTACTGTATATTTTTCATCGCGGAATATTTAATCTCTGTTTTCGTGCATGTAAAAAATTTATTTCATAGCCACAACTTTTGGTATCTTGCAATATCGGAGTTTATTGCATATGGCAACGGTTATTGTCACCTTAAGTAACGTGAAAGCATTTCTTATATGCATGATCGAGATTTTCTTCGCCAGTGATAAATTACAATCAAGTACTACCATTTGATTAGAACTGGCTGAAATGTTCTAAAACCACCGGATATCCTTTTAATAACAGATTCTTTAGAAAATTGCAAGGCGAAAATTCTAATACAAAAATATCGGGGCTATAATAAATTTTAAATAATATGCGATTATATCTCACAAATGATAGGCCTGAGATTTCGCGCGCTCCGGCACGGCGACACGACAAGTGATAAAAGTGTTCATACGAATGCATTAGCCGAGATAGCCCAATAAAATTATAATACGGAATGTAGAATAAATGCTAATGTAACGCCAATGTTACGTATCAATAATTGCACGGTATTGTATTTACATTGACAATACATTAGCAAAAAAATTAACCATCTACAGTCAACTATTCTCTTCACTTTTAAAGACTGGTTTATGCAAAGCCGTAACCGTTAACTTATCCCGGAATTGGTAAAAATTAACCAATTACAGTCAACTGTTCTCCTCAGTTTTATCGGTGATTGGACAATTTTTACCGATGCCGGTATAATTTAACAGTTACGGCCTTGCATAAATCAGCCTTAACGGTGATTGGACAATTTTTACCGATTCCGGTATAATTTAACAGTTACGGCCTTGCATAAACCAGCCTTTAAGCGTTTACGGATCGTTCTCTGTCATCAGCCTAAATACGACGATATCGATGAACCGTCGCGGACGAGTACTTTAATACACGACGAGTGTTGTGCGTAAAAATACGTCGCGTTGGAACGCTAGACGTTTCTTGCGATAGGTGAAACTTTAGGCGCGCCTTATATTTTACCTGCATAGCGTCGGAAGTGCCGAACAAATGACCGGACGGTTGTTATAACGGATTGCTCGAGGACACGAGATAGCAGCGGGAATTTTTCTCGGCGAAAAGACGGCATCGATACGAGAACTCGACGAGTGTATTGTTTGATTAGATGTCTCTTTGCATGCCTTCGCACTCTTTACTGATTGTGAGAATTTGGCACAACCGACCCTTAATCATAAAAAAACTGTGATTTTACAAGTGTACTGATATTTTATTATAATACATTAGTATTCCAAATCAGTAGATCGTCAATTGAAGTAGCAATAAAAAAACGCCGTCTTTATCGATTAATTAAGCATATATAAAGAATCGCAATGATATACATACAATAGATGCCCGAGTGCACAGGTTAATAATCTCTAATTTCATTCCTCGCGCCTTTTTCTTCATCCTTTCCTTCTTTTTCGCTTCCTCCTGAGAATAACGCAAGGAGAGACAAAAGGGTAAATGCAAGCGGTGGAGTCGGATCGAAGTAGCAACAAGTGGTCGCTCAACGTTACCTCGCTCTCTCTCTCTCTCTTCCCCCCTTCTCTTCCCTCCCCCCCTCTCTCTGTCTGTCTGTCTGTCTGTCTGTCTGTCTGTCTCTCCCCTCTTTCTCCTTTTCGGCAACAGGGAATAGCGCGACAGAATTGCATGGGGTGAGCAAATGCGGAGACCTTTGAACCAACTCTTCGCGAGCCAGAACTGAAAATCCGTCGCAAAATCCACGTAGCAGAATGTGAGCAGCGGGAGAACGTTCGGCAAAAAGTCACTTTGTAGAAACCCCTGCGAGCTATTTTATTTTCCATACTGTTTACTTTGAACTGCTGGAATATTTGTGCCTGCAGAAAAGTTTTTTCTCACGCGTACTCATGGTAAATTTGAGAGGATCGCAATATCGATTGTTCCCGTGTCCACAGTATTAAGTTAATGGCGACGAAATATTTTAATGTTATGCCGGCAATTTTATGCGATACTACGCAAGTTAGGTTTATCCAAGTTGGCCCTTCATTTCAACAAAATCAAAGACATTGAAAGAAACGAAGGGTATTTTATATCTTCGTGAATTAACAATCTTATTGCAGCAGTCAAAGTTGTTCTCTGCGCGATTAAAAATTTATTTTAAGAAGTGAAGAAGCTGTTAAAAACTCAAAGATTAAATAGCATAATAGACAAGTTAGTAGCTAATAAAGTCGCGACATGATTTAGAAATTTCTTTCTAACATAAATATAATTTTGGATCTTAATGTTTAATTGCATTATTAATAAACGTTTGTTACAATATTATGAAATAATTGATACATCGAAAGTACCGCTTATATTCTCTTCATAAGATAAATTGTCTGCTAGTCTTTTCTTTTGAAACATTGCTTCGCGAAAAGTTGGCAATCTACATACAAATGAAAGTAAATTAACGCGGGTAATCATTGAGCCAATAACGGTAGTAGTAAAGGTCGGGAAGTGCGTGGAAATACAGAGGTAGCGGCAACTACCTTGTGCCTTCAGTACTTTCCTAATGATACCCGCGGATGTGCCGGATGGCGTGTGTCGTAAGGTTTCCAATTAAAGTGCTCTCGCTCACGCTAGAAATCACGAGTTGGTGAGCGTAAAACTAGTCGCTAGTTGTCTACAGATGGCACCTGGCACATCGAGATCGTTAATTACTTAATTACACGGCTAAGATGTTTCTTGAGATGCAATTTGCAGCGTGTGTGCTGTAGTCACGATAGGATCGGGCCAGATGTGCGTACGGGACTCAAATGAGTGTACGCCTATAAAAATAAATGTGCGCTTCTTCTTTCTTTTGTAAACTTTGCAACATTAAACGTTGTTCTATATAATTATCTAATATCGATCAGACAGCGATGTTCGTTTCAGAAATATCTAAATCGACCACGACTAGGAGTAAGCAAGTGATTAAGAAGTTTGCGATTCTTTATATTTATACTCTACCTTGTTATTATATGAAGTCTCACTGTATTTTTTCTTGCCTGTGAAACATACAAGAACAGTGAGATGTTAGAAAATTTCTAAATCACGCAGAAAAAAAGAATATTCTTCTTTTGAAAATATGTTTAGTCTTAATGTAAAAATCTTGAAATGAGATTATATTGCGTTAAAGAAAGAAAAACTTACTTGATTGAAGCAATTTTATGTAATTGAATGAAGAAAAATATATGCTTGTTATTTAAGAATAGTTTTCTTGAATGGGAAGGAAACAATATATTGGGTAGAAAATGACGTATTTTTAAATCGAAGTTTATGATAATTAAAATGATTTTATTGTCAAAACAATTATATGCATTCTTGAAGTGACAATTATAGTATTTAAATAAGACTGTAATTGTTGGAATGTAAGATTAAATGATTCTAAGAAGAGGTTGTTGCGTATATGCAAAACAATGAACGCGTGAATTTGAGTACGTAAGAATTGATCTGACTCTTATTTATTTTCTGTGCACTCTTTATGCAAAATGCGCGATTAATCAAGTTGTATAAAATTATACCCCATTAGATTCTACCGTGGCTATATTTTGAACATATAATAATTAAACAAGCTGTTTTTTTTATAATCATTTACCTATGACGAGTTATATTCTCATGATTTATGATAGAGTTAATGTAGACGTGGGAGAAAATCAATTATATTTCTGCGCTAAGTTTCGGCTTTCTTTCACGAATGATCGTCGCAATTACCGTGAAACGGGAAACGGATCGCGGAGAATAGCGAGAAAGATTTTGGTAAATGAGAAGGAGAAAGGCGGACGATGTGCGAGAAAGAAGAATGGAATGTTTAATGGGGCCTCGTTTCGGGGCGAAAGCTGGATACGTTACGTTTACGAGAAACGCGGAGCTACTCGCGTATCATGCATGAAGCTGCACCGAGAGTGCTATATCGAGGCGTGTGGCAGCAGGTGCCTTTGTATATTCAATTTATCGTAATAACCAGAGCCACGAGCAATATACCGAAATATATCGGCCTTGCGAAACCAGCGGCACACGCATGAAAACCTAAAAATGCATCTGTCGTTAATCATTAGCCGTTTCGACCCTGTCTCTGTTATATATTGGAGAATTTTGTTATTGTTTGACGATTACATAAGTGAATCATCGATTAGAGCATGCAAACACTGCACCCAGAAAAAGGTTTCTTTAAAATCAAACAAATTTTCTTTGAATTTTGACCTTACTAGACTTTTTATTTAATGTCAAAGAAATGATTTCTTTATCTTAACCAAAATTTTATTTCATAAAGACTGAAATTCCTAAGGAAATTCATATTTTCTTCAAATCTAGCAAATGTTTTACAAGTAAATAAAAACTTAGTAGATTCAAAGAAACATGATTTTATCGCATCCCATTTGTTTAACCCAACTAAATCTTTTTTCTGGGTGTATGTCGATAACGATAAGTGAGAGAAATTTTCATATGTGTGGACATGTTAAGCTGCATTTATATACTTTACATATCACTCAGATTGTAGCACATGATTCTGCTGCCAATTAGGATTCAAATGACACTAGTCTATCATCTATATATTATTTCTCAACATGTCACCATCGCGACAAGAAGTAGTAAAAGAATATAAAATGACATCGTATCTCGCAATCATCGCAATATATGTACATTTGCCAATCCATGATTAAGAATTCATAAATATATTTGAAAGGATGATTTATGAAAGCGAATATTTCGCTCGGTCACTGATTTGAGCAATGAGAATGATAAATTATAATTGCACGATATTTACGGGCGATAAGTATGTCTGCTGCAATGTTTGGATTTGGATTGTATACACGTACTTTGAACTTGTGATTTAAATTCAATTTGTCTATTATTTTGAGATTAATAACGCGGAATAATATTATACATGAATCATCGGATCGAAATATTCGCGCGACTAACGAGAAGGTGTATTATATTAATATTTGAATGGAAGAGATAAAGGAAATAGGGGGGTATTTACGATTATTTAAATATTTCGATGAAAGCTAGGTTGGCTGGCATGCGTTGTTATCTATGCAGTAGGCCGCCACCCACCGTGTTGTTATTATTTATATAACGTGCCTTGAACGAGCAAAAATAATGGCCACTCGATGTATGTTTGCATTAGCACTCGAAATGCGTTAACTCTTTTATCAAAAAATATCGGTTTATTAATTAACCCGCGCGATTAATGATTCGTACACGTATTAATACGACGGTGATTTATCGAAACGCATGCGGTTTATTTGAATCGCATTTCGAGATAAAGTATTACGAATTATTGAATTACGAATTGTTACATTGCGAATTTTACTGGCAATAATTATTGCAATTGTTTTTAATATATCCTGCTATGTGTTTCAAATTTTTCCAAGTCTGATTAAATTTACTTTACATTCTCTGAAAACGCGAATCAACAAACAAATTGGCGTATCGTGTAATTTAAGATACGGAAAACCGTAATAAATTTACTATTTGATAATAACTTGGAACATAAAGAATGGAATATATTCGGCGTGAATCTATTTTACAAAATGTTAAATATATTAAGACTAATCTCCGTTTTTAAATGGATAACCTTAATTCGATTTTATGTACTTTTAACTCTAATTTTTAACGCATATATCTCTTATTAGATCTTTCTATCATTGTGCTGAAGATGAACCTAAAAGGGTTCGAAACGTTCGCCTCGTGTATTCTTTCAATTTTGAATATATTGTTTTAGCAAACTCATCTTATTTACTTTGACTCTTGTGGCCTTTATTTACTGTGATATTACATTTGGAGTCATTTTTGTTTATCATTAAATATGTAAATATTTCAAAACCACAAATTGACTGGCATACGCGGGGTAAACCGTTGACCAAAATCACCAATGCCTACTGATGCCCATTACAGTCGAGATTTACATTTGTCGAGCGGATTATAAGTGTTTCTTTTTGCCTCATGCTTCTTTCCTAATGTTTAAAGAGCGCGTCGAATGTGATTAACACTTTGAGTGCGGAGTACGGCAACGCCGAGTGCTCTGCACGGCCGAAAATCAACCTAACCAGTAACAAGTGCTGCGACTGAAGCTTATTTACGCGTCAAATTTTAAGTATCGTGTGATCGTGCAACGAATCGCAGGATGTATGATTTTGTTCCTTTGCTTACGCCAATTTACTAATGTATTTGCTGCGAGCGCCAACATGTGCCCGTAGGCTATAGCAAACAACTTCGTTGAGCGCGCATATACATATGCGCCCGCGGCACTCAAAGGGTTAACATCGGCGAGTGCCGTGCGATTATCTTATTCAGGTAATTAGTACGCGCAATCATAATTAACCACGTTTACCGCGTGTTGTATTGTTAGCTAATGTTATATATATAAGTCACGATTCGACAAGAATATTCGTTGTGTCCGTTTTTCGGTCAGCACATTTATGTTAAGTGCTTTACCGGGGACCGGACTGGATTGTGTGAAAACTAATATGGAAAAAAATACTAAAGATAATATATTTTGTAAACTTGGCGGCGACAATCTGACTTCGGAAATGTTGTTGTAAATTGGGTAGGAGGGAACTTGTGGTGGTTATTCTTTGAGAGAGATAGAATCACGAAGGGAATCGTATTAATATATGGAAGATTTGTTACAACGTCTTACCTTCTAGTTACAAGATGGTCGTCAATCTCGAAATATTTAACCCGAAAATACTATCGTCTGAATGTCGAAGAGAAAAACTGAAACTCTGGGTTCTGGATATAATAATTAAAATTCTGGAAAATTGTAAGAACTTCGTCCGTCCGTAACGAACACACGTTACGTTTTAGTTTCACGATCATTCATGGGAAACTAATTAATAAAGCTCTGCTAATGAGCGTGCATTTGCGTGATTTAACGCCGAGAGACAGCCCAGCATTATTTCTTATATCGCTAGATGCAATGCTTCTCTCAATACCCGCACACGTACGACCGCGATCGTCGCGTGGCGCTGCACTATTTCTTCTCACCGATTCGTACCAACGCAGACTGATTGCGAAAAAATCGTTAATTTCTTTATTAATTATTGAGAAATTTACTAAACCGTGGACTTTCTTATTCAGTTTAATTCCGCTCTATCTGAGCTTCATGAGAGTTGACACGGTAATTACCAGATACCCTGCATATACAATATGTATGTAAATACGGAGGAAAGTCCCCTAATATGAGATAGCAGGTTTTCAACCTCCAAATTCAATCACAAATCTTCTTTCGCGACAATTACACGGTTTAACACAGAATTTTTCAGAATTCACTTGAGGAGCAATAAATTCATGATGGAACCAATAGATGATGCTTGTCAAATTAACAGAAACCCCGCTATGTCATATTAAGAATTTGTCTCATAATAGGGGACTTTCCTCTGTATGTATCAAGTTAAGGAAAAGAGATGTAAACGAATTATTACGAAATTGTAATTGCCAATTTCGGTTCTTCGCGTACGTTATTACGTTCATATGACTGACAATATTCTGCCAGTTGCTGATAATGTTCAAGATTCTTATCGGCCTCGGGCAGGTCTTTTCGAGTGAATCGAAGGAACTTGAAGTCCAATAAGTGCGATCGTATCCGATAATAGGGTCTGCATGTATCTGAATCGAAAAAAATAATGCCCACAATGGCAGAACTACAATGTGTTCGTGCATGCAACGTAAAACAAGCGCGTATATCTTACAGATCGCGTGCAAGTGCCATTATTTTATTATTGAGCTACCTTATCCCTCGATCTTCTTGCGTACCGCAGAAACCGGATACGGCCGTTGTACGTTGCGCCGTCCATTAAAGCGGCACTCGCGTCTCCCCGCGTGCATGAAAATTACATACCGGCTCCCTGACACTCTCCATTTTCCACTCTCGTGCGATAACAATCGGAATTTAATAAATTTAGCTAATTAGCCGCGAAGAATTTTAGATCGCGGCAATAACTTTCTCGAGCTACAAGGGCTCTGTTTGTACGTATTTTGCGAACTTTCGAACGCAAACTTCTTAATCGTCTCGATGACATTATATTAGGCGATGCTAAATTATTTTAAATTATGTCGCATGCTGTCGACAATAATAATTAATTCTTTGTGGCGAGCAAGTTACTGACAATTTCTTTATCTTTGTCACATTTTTTCCTTTGTCGTGTTGTTTTTACGTATATTTGTGATATTTAATACTTTATTATTCTAAATTATTGGTATATATTTGGTATACTTTTCTCTTATCTGACAAATAGGCGCGTTAATATTTCAAGAGCTCCACGGTTTTATAAATGGACTATTTTATAAATGGACGTGCAAAAACGACTGGCATTATTACATTTCATTAATTTATATTCCAAATGGTAGAACGCGTGAATATGGGTATCCAAATTATTTTAATTAGAAACGTAAATTGACACGTAAAAAACGTAAAGCAAATTTTTTACTTTTCCGGATTGTTCATTTTAGTTTTAAATTAGCAAACGCGGATATACGTAATTACATACGAGTATTCCTTCTCATATTATTAATTTTTAATTGCACCAAGCTAATGTTTGCCGGCATTGATCGTATTGTTAATAAAAAAACACAATTAGGGAAGCGTTTTCATGATTTACTACCGTCATACGGAAAATGTCTGTCCTTCTTTGACTTACGAGCAGAAAGCATCTGAGTTGAAGAAGAAAACGGACACGAATGTTTGCACAACGCGGCCCTTTGTCTTGTGCCGTTTCCGGAACGTTTGTTCGCGGGACGTTAGAGTGTTTACTCCTGCGCGACGAGTATCTTCCTCGTGAGAGGGTCGGGGATCGTTTGAAAACAATCTCGACTAATATTTTGCGAGCGTTGAGAGGCCCGGTATTACGAAAATTCACTCTAGCGATGCATCGGATTCCGCTTTTTGTCCCCCTTAAATAGTCGTCGCTAGTGTTGTTCCAGCAAACAGCGGCTCGTGCGCGCGGAAACCGCAAACTTCTACGCGGAGAATAAGCTGCTTCCGTTTGTACAGGTGTCGTGGGGCGAAAATGGTGCGGTTGTCGCTCCGAAATTGCCACGTGTCTCCGCACGACGCGGCTTTCCTTCCTGCGGTTACCAGTACCGCCGGAAAATCATTTATTGGTAACCGGGCGCAAACGAACGGACGTAAACTTCCCTTTGGCCGGCAAAACAATTTGCGACCCTTTCCCAAATGTCGTTTCCGAGACCTTTAACATGTTAAACGCCCGTATAGTTTTTGGGCAATAATATTGCAATAGTAACCGATAACAATGGAAATTAAATAATAATCGCGAAGAGGTCACGTTATCCGCGGGATTACTTTACTTTTCTGGCTCGTCTGTAAATGAAATTAAGAAAACTTTAAACCGAGCAACTTTAAAGCCGAGGAAAAGCAAGGTGACTTCTTTTGTATCGCTTTCCAGTTACCTCCCTTGCGAGCGGCAAACTTGACGATCGCAGTCGAATAAAGTAGAAGAATCAGGAATCCGAAAATAAAACGGCGGAGATGAAACGATCTCGTTTTACCCTTGGCGTTTTCTTCACGTCACTAGATAATTAAATCGCGATTGCGCTTGTCCCGTAGCGATCGCGATTAGGAGCTTTCACGGCGCGCAAACTCTGATCTAGGAGGATGAAGCCAGATGAAGAGATAAACACTTCGGATGGTACGAAAGTAACACGTCGCTCTACGGTTTCATCAACTTCCACGGTTGCCTAGGCGGAGTCGGACGCGATATAATGGACCGCGGTAATATCGAGCATACAACGAGAAGCACGGCCATTGTGCTCGTATACCTTGGTGACGTTGCATGTAACGTGCATTAACTACCTACGAAATTTACACATTGTTAAAGGGTAAACTCGGCATTGCGCGAATCGTGCACCAATGCTTTAAACGTAAACCACTGCATCATCGAGGCAGCGAGGTAGCGCTATGCTGCAAACTCTATACGCTTTGTATATTTTAATTAGGTTAGCTCAACTAACTAAAATCCCAATCTTTAAACTAACAAATTTGTCTAAATTTAATTGCTTTAGTTTAGTTTCACATAATTACTTTATTAAGTTTGGAAATCGCGACTCTTTCAAATTTACAAGTACCAAGTGTACGTCATACGTTACCAACCTTACGAAATTAATTAAACAACTAGATAATTATATTATACGGAAAACATAGTGCGACAATAAATTAATCAAGTATTTATATTTTACTCACATCTGGAATATCGCGGGGGAAATATTACCGTTCGTTAAATTCCCGTATGAGTATATGGACTATTAATGATTTTGCCGAGAGAATACAATGAAGGTGGACAAAGAAAGAGGAAAGCAATTTTACGGATACCTAGATTTTTAAAAGATTTTTATCAAAGAAATTGTTGAATGGATCCATTGTATCGTCGACGAAAGAGGATTTTCGAAGGATTTTTAGCGTAAAATCAACATCGAACTTGATTGCTTTGAGATGAGTATCCTTGAATCGCGATTCGTTTACATTACTCGGGTTTTCATCGTGTCTGCTGAATGAGTTGCAACGATAAATAGTAATCAAATATTTAGATTACTACTTTAATATGTACATATGTGTGGAAAAACGTTTTACAATAATCCAAGAGAATCCAATAATTTCCGCACACAGTTCACGTATGTTAATTTACGTGTGTATAATCATCGTAAATTAAATTTTAGAATTATGTAGACGAAATACTGTATAAATGAAATTTTATTTACTTGTACATAACAATTTCACAAAAAAAAGAAGGTGGAGCATGTATTTCAGCAGCGCAATAAATTGCCGGTACAATTCACGACAATTAGATTCTGTTAGTTTCAGCGTGCGAATATTAGCTCACGATTTCGCGTTATTAGTTTTTTAGCTTGTCGTGATGGATTTCTGATTCAAGTGTTTATTTGTTGCGCGAACTAAACTTAAATTCAATCATTCGCGATCAAAACGCGCCTCGTTTTTTGTTAAATCGCCGTGTAACGTAGATATAAGTTTGCAGGAAAAGAATAATGATTTCTTATATCGCGTCGTTTCATTATTTATCAATTAGTATTGTTCCCGGAACACAATCATCCACAGATCGATGGAGATATTACCTTCCTCTTGAGTTGCGTTCTTCGATTAAATACTTTGTCGACCGCGGCGCCTCGTCTCGAGCCGGGCAAACTTCTAATTGAAATTGGATACCGTATATTTCGGTCGAAAATGGAAACTATTTTGTTGTGTGTGTTGTGTGCGCATGGGCGTATTGGTCTCGCGTAGACAGTAACACGCATATGTATAAGCGAGTGCTTATTAGTGTTTACCGAGACGCCATTTCCTATCGGCCCAAGGCGTTTCATTACGGATAAACGTGGGTGTTCGATCCATCTTGAGGGAAACCGTAAGTGCATTTGAAATGTAGAATCTAATATACGTACATGCAGTATATATTTAAACACTTAGATACAGATATTCGTTAAAGGTTTGTTAAAAATGTCTTGCGGCACATAATCCTTTAAGATACGGTCCCATATTTTTTTCCCCCGAGGCAACGTGCAGAGATCCCGTGAATAACAGTTTCGCGAATATACCTATAGTATATCCCATATATCTCGGCACGGGCGTAACAATGTTCTTCCGTTGAAAGAACCAGCAATTTGTTGATATAATCGAAATAATTATTTCTCCGCTACCGCTGCCGAAGAACAAAAGCGCCGACGGCTTGCGCGGTCCGATCTAAAGTTAATTTCGTAGGAACCCCTTAACTATGCAGTTCCACGGCAGTGGGACAATTTAGGGGCGGAAATCGTCGATTACCACGGAAGGATTAGTGGCTACGTCCCCAGGCCAAATTTCCCCTACGCGCTTCGCTATATCTTACCACAGAATCCGCGCAATACGGCCGTAGGTGGATTTCGGAAATTTATTGTCGCCGGCAAAGCGGATTTATCTATAACTCTGATTACATTCGCGGTTTATGGCGATCGTACGGCTTCATGTATGTCACAACTGCATTGTTTACAACCAACGTTGTTCGCAAGTAAATTTCGTAACGCACGGACGTTTGTTAAAAAAATTAAGCGTCTCTTAAAATTATTCCCACTCCGTTCTAAATTTTCACCGCTAATAAATTCGCTGGGCTCCTCGTGTTGCGATTTAAATCAATACCACTTTCCTACGACTTTTATCATATTTAATAAAAGTGTGAAAAATTTGTTATCTTTCGAAAATTTTATTACGATACGATATAACACTTGTACATGTTTACTCGTGGCTTTCTGGGTTACTCGTCCGCTTCTACGTAGCTTCGTGTCGACTGCCAATAAAAGCGCAGCTTCGCGAGTAATACCTCAAATTGCATTGTGCTTTTGTAATCGATAGCATTACCCTGGGCTGTAGCTTATACAAACGCGACCGAAGCTATTTTCAGACGAAATACGAAAGGTGCGCCGCCCGATCGCCTTTATCCGCAGAAAATCTATTTGGGGCGAACAGCTTTCGAATATTTCAAGTGAGGAGCCATTATCGGGGAGAGTTGTGTGTCACTGGTCGGAATGATGAATGCGCGTTAGATCTGTCGCAGCAATCAACAGAATCTCACAATCGTTCCGCAAAAAGGTCGGCCACATTATCAAAAGAGCCTCTCTCCAAGTAATAATGGCACAGATGGTGGAACGATTGTTCAGTTTTTTTTCCCCCCATTCCCAGCATAGCTCTCGTTAGTTGGCATTTCAATACGATCTCATTCGGCGACTGATTTTATTCTCGGCACTTGTTGCCCAATTTACACAAAAAAAAAAAATATCATGTCTTCGCTCACGCGGAATCATACTGCGAGAGAATGTAAAAATACAGTCCCGATTGTCCAGCAAGTGCGCATCCCGGAATAACATCCATTTAAAACGCCGCAAAAATATTTTTACGCACCTGATCCGCTTTTCTGCTCCACATGTATCTCTATATTGACAGTACTGCAATGGCGTAACGATGGGCTGGAACGTGCCATTTACTTTCGTTGACATCCGAGCTGTCATCCAACGTTTTCGCTACCCGGATTAATTGCTTGCCATTCGATTCACCGTGAATTTTCAACAAATGCACATATACATGTGTACATATAATATTTTGTTTTACGTCCTGCATGCTAAGCCCCAAATAATTAGCGTAGCACAATGAACCTCGCACGAGAAGAAGCGAAAATAAAGATTAATCTCCACTTATTACAATATTATAATACTCGAGCGAATATTATCGTATTTTACGTGGTGTTGATTAGTGACCATTCAAATTATAACGATTTCACATATTATTGCAGATTACTATGCATTAGATTTTGGTCACAGGCGTGTGAATGTAAATAGGGATTGGCAGTTTAAAACGCACAATTAATTTCGCTTGTACAAATGTGCTAAAAGAGACCGTAATAATATAATGACGGACATTATTATATTACAGTGTGACACGAAAAATAAAATATGTGATAAATATTTGCACACAGAAAGGGAGAACATTCTTGAAAATATCTTTAGTGTGAACGTGGAAATCTCTTGAAATGAGATTGCGTTGCGTTAAACGAAGAACATTTGCTTGCATGAAACCAGTTTATATAAGAATATATAAAGGTATACTCTTATTATTTAACAATAATTGTTTGAATGGAAAAGAAGCAATATCGGATAGAAAATAACATAGTCTCAAATCAAAGACAGTAAATAGTAAAGTATTAAAAGCAGATTATGTTATTAGTATTTAAATAAGATAACATTAATATTGAGATTTAAGATTATTAAATACTTCTAGGAAAAATATAGATTGTTACACTAAAGAAAAAGAAACTTTTCGCTGCCGTAGCTAATCGTGGTTTGCTGAAAATGTTTTGCTGCCATAATTAAAAATTTCTAAACCGCAGCAAACGGTTTGCTGTCGCGCCTAATACAATAGGCGCAGTAGCAAAATATTTAGCTGTCGCAACCAAATATTAGCTGTCGATCTATTTTACAATTGAAATTTAGTTGCCACATGCAGTTTTTCTAGCTACGGCAGCTACACTTTTCTTTCCGTGTACGCATGTACGAAACAATGAACGTATAATTTGAATTGTGTAAGCTTCGATTAGACACTTTTCTTCTGTGTAGACGACAATATTACGTTAGATGTAGATAGGTAAGAAAATACCTCGATGAGTAGAGTTTGAACAGTTTATTCCATAAAGAAATCGTTTGGCAAACTAAAAAGGCTCCTGGTGACACCCGATCTAATTACCCGATATTTATCTCCCTCGTTAGGCTGGTCTTGTTGTCGCGCGTTATTCATATCATTGGAAACATTCTGTATTAACGGTTACGTTGACTTACGGTATCCTGAATTAATTCACGTTTTTGACATTAATCTCTGATAAATAGCTCGTTATTCCAGACGGGCATCATTATCACGAGTGATTGATGTGTTTATATCGAATTCTATTTTGAAAATGAAAAACGACAGGGCGATGATTTAATATGTACATATGAGCGCTTAAATGAAAAAAATATTTTAATATTCACCAGACTGAAATGCGCACCGCGCGCGCAAACTATGCATTTGGGGGGGCGCGCAAATGATTTATTATCAATAGAAAAGTCGGATTTGTTTGCAACACGTATAAAAAAAGCGATATTTCTTCTGTGATGGCATAACGTCCGTTATGGATAAAATCAAAAACGCTTTCTGCCGCTTGACGAACGCGCACGGTGAACATGTAAATCGTGTAACAAAGCGCGCTCGTATTTTCGTTGCGATATCGATGGAAAACGTGTATGCGACTGGATATCTTTCGGTTCGATCGCTCTGCGCATGTTTTCTTTTTTATATCACCCTTAGTTTGACGTAGCGTACGGGTCTCCTTCCGGAGTCGTTTTCCCTTTGCTCTAACTTTCGACAGCGCATTGGGAAAACGAGACTCCGCGCCATGATTTATTAACGGCCGTGGAATGACAGGGCGCTCCTTCGACCTCCATAGAGGATTCATCTTTTCTCGGCGCCGCTTGGAAACCGATAACGAAGCATCATTTACTGTCTCATGGGGAAAGAATAATTACTAAATATTCCAGCCGCTTAGAACGTGAGAACAGCAAACACGCTGTAAATTACGGCCATTATTATTATATTCCCGTTTCAAGCATAAGCGGCAATGTGTCAAGCTTATTTTCGCTAAAAGCTGCTTGGTAAGTCGCTCGATATCTTTACAAATTTATTTCAACACGAATTGCAGAAAGGAAAGAAGGGGGGGGGGGAGAGAGAGAGAAAGTTAAATTCATAATGCAATGGTGGAATGTAAAATTTGCCCTTGGTAATACTCCGTAATGCAATGCAATTTACATTACTTCTTCCACTTTAGCTCTGTAATAACTATAATAGTCCAATAAGCGACATTTTACGATATTCTGAACACAATAAGACGATCGAGTTTCTCGAAAAATTGAGGGAACGTCCCGACAATGCCGTTTTACGCAACATGCGTAAGAACGTTAAAAATGTTACGATCGCGGCGCTCTCTCCCGCTGTTTCAATCAGCCTTTGGTAGACTAAGATCGATCTTAGACGCAGCCCCGAAAAAGTCGATAGTTTAGAATCAGGCGCTTCGACTCTCGATGGTTTGCTGAGCTGGTACGATCTGGGACTCGGGTAGTTCCAGTGGCCATGACTCAGCACAGGGTGTCGTCCCTTTAGCTGTCGTATTTCTGTTCCGAGTTTACACATCGCGGCCGCCGCCATCGCGGGTTGCTCGGACGTTTTAGAATCCAATGCGATCGAATTTCCTCCACGAAAAATCCACTTTCGCGGATTATGGCGGTATTCATCTCAAGAAATGACACTGTCGCGATCTCCGTTCCGAGTTTATTGTTGAAAAAGGGCTAGAAATTGATCTCCGATTTAGAACACATCGCGCGTTTATGTCGTGAGATGTTTTTTTTTCAAAAATTGCAAAAGAGTCCACGATTTCCATATTTTTACAATATTTTTGCTATTTGAGCTAAAGGGTGGGAAATTCTGTATTAAACGTTGGATTCAATGATAAAAATGCGAGAAAAACGCAGTAATAAATGTTTAAGACACTTTTAATCCCTCGAAAACTACTGACTTTGTGGAAAACAGTTATGAAAATTGCGAGGACTCTCTCTGACAGAAATTAATATCCTTGTGTAAAATTTTATTAGGAGAATTATAAAATTTTCTTGGTGGAGAAAGTGCGCGCGCGCACTCACACATGCGGTGCTGTTAACATACTAAGGGCAAGTTTGATCTTTTCTGTATCGAACTTTATCAACATTTACGACACAAGCTTGTATGACAAACATCCCGTCGAAGGTGGTCTTCCCGTACTTGGAACCGCCATTCTAGCGTATCTCACAGAACTTAGAGGGTCCATTGTGTTCTTTGCTGCCTTTGTGAGCGAACGATCTTACAAAGAGCTCCTCTTCCTCACATTGTTGCTCGATGTCCGTGGAAAATGAAAGTTTAATGCCGGCCAACATGTCACCCCGCATATAGCAATGTTAATACTCGATAGACAAATCTTTGTAAATTCGTACGCATAGTAAAACTCATACGTCATATGAATATCTACTGTACTTTACTGCAGTCTCGCTTATATCTCACTACAGTACGAACGTGGCGAAGGGACTCTTAATTACGATACGATATAAACTGGGAACACCGTGAAAATATACGTATTCCGGCCAGCTGTTACCAATTTCGCGACACGCGGCGGAAACGCGCTACGATCGGCGACAGCATTCTCCCTTGTGAACTTGGCAGTTTTCTTCAATTATCTCAAGCTTCCCTCAAGTCGCGTACCTTTTAACACCATTGTCGCGCCCGCCTTGATCCGCGACCTCGGATCTTTTAACCTCGCGACGATCGGGCTAATTGTTGCCGCCGATACTTTTTCTACAAAAACGTTGCCTCTCATTCACTCGATTGCGATGCTAACCGTGGACAGTTTGCGCGAAACTTGAATCGTCACATTTCGCGAATACGGAGGAAAACGTGCTCTCCGTACCCCTAGTTTTTTAGCCAACGGGAAATTTTCATGACCTGTACGTTTTAGATAAACCACTTTACTCGTCAGGTTCACGAACGTGATACGAATATCCAGCTTCCACATGCGACGTAACTCATGTGGCAATCAAAAAGTACTAGAAACGTACTAAAAATAAACGATCGGCCAAATTTCACGATATTTGTCAGTCGTGTCATTAGTTTATCGAACATGCTGTGTTTTTTTTCCCCCCCCGGTACGACTTTGCTAATTTATTTACTGAAGTATTCCTATTTGCTTTGCTTGTAGTGCAGTAACCAGGGAATGCAATAATGTTTGAATGTAACAAGCGATTTTTCAATGTATTTGCATATCTGCGTGAATAAAGGCAAGGTTTGTACCACTTTCGGAAAGCTTTAGAGGCCTATTGTGTTATATAACGTGTAGTGTGTGCGGTCCAGTAAATCAATATGTACACACCCAGTGCAGAGGTAAAAGCCCTAACAAAATATTTGATAAAATATTTGCGCATACGCGCGATTAACTAATAAATAAATATGACATTTAGGACAACAAGCCTGTGCGACTGTTATTCTAAACATCAGTTATTCATTCGATTGTTTCTCGCGGTATTCAGAAACGGCATTTTGCGTAGAAGCGCGATTAGTTGTTGATTTATCGAATTCTCGTATTGTGGACTAGATCCTATAAGCGCTCGAAGATCGCGTTTGCGTTACAAATCCGTCCATGCAAAGAGATGAATTTTCAAATTGTATTTGATAGACGTTTCACATGAATTCGAATCTTGGATTCACGTCAAATTGCAAATGTTACAAGCGTATACATTTGACGTGCAATTCTTTCAATCAATTAATAGAGGAAAGTCATATATT
>NW_011967119.1:140616-149010 GCF_000949405.1 Vollenhovia emeryi | reverse complement strand
CTCACGATTAAAAAATTTTCAATTAAAAATATCGCTTTATAAGTAATTGTGGTTAGGCTTCACATGCTGATATTTTTAATTTCTCTTCGTTTTTTATATAAAGTCGTGAACCCCCCGCTTTGTTTTTACGCGTACTGTAATCGCGTGGAAGAATTTTGTAATTCTATAAAGCCAAATTCAAATTGCTCACGATTAAAAAATTGAAAATTTCAAATACCAATATCTTTCTCATTAGACTTCTGACCCGAGTGTTTCAAGTATAAAAACGTTCTGCTATGCGGTCCGCAACTTATCCACAATGATGTTTAGTTAACAGTATTTCTTTAATTAAAATATATACGTTTTTCAATGAAACATACATATTTTATTCAAATATATATTTTTTCAATTAACAAATGCTTACGCGAATTAACAAATATTTACTTGACAGTCCGTGACTGCAGCGTATAGCTGAATCAAGAAATATTTACTTGACTCAACAGTTTCCTTTTCTCAGCGTGAGGAAATTCGGGTTTCAATTTCGCTGAAATACCGATGAACATTTTCGTCCTCGCGGCAATTCATCACCGGAGGTACGTGAAAGTGGAGAATAGCGATTTCATACTTCTATATTTCTATAGATTTTCGTTTACTAGCCGCCTCTATTTTGCATATCCGTTTCCTTCACATCGTAATCGCATATCTATGAAGGGGTTTCTCTGTTCCATCCTAAATAGATTTCCCGCAGATCCTCCATGAAAGTTTGATATAGGAATATCAGATTTCTTAGCGTCTACCTCTGCCGCGATTCCTATAAATCGCAACGTCTCGCGGACAAGAATAGAAATTTCGGAAATAGCGTTCCAATCGTCTTAAAATCCTGTCGAGTTTCTATCGCGTCACGCTGCTCGCCTGCACCTTTACCGCTTTGGCGTCTTGGCGCTATTAAACTTCCCTTTAATGATAGCGACCCTTTTAAATTTATAGAACGTTTGCCGGAACACTATGGCTTTCGCGCCCCGTAATATCCATGCGAGGAGCGAAGAGTTTATAAAAACCGAACATAGAAATTTTATTGCTCGAAAGTGCG
This sequence comes from Vollenhovia emeryi, assembly GCF_000949405.1. Lineage (NCBI taxonomy): Eukaryota > Metazoa > Arthropoda > Insecta > Hymenoptera > Formicidae > Vollenhovia > Vollenhovia emeryi. The sequence goes on along the minus strand of NW_011967119.1, from coordinate 147,941 downwards.
ATGAGTTTTTTTTTGTTTGCCTCCCGCGTCTTCGTCCGCAGGGAATTACGATCATCGTGAATGGTACGTTCTTTTTATCGCTCGCATCCGAAGATGCGTTTCCGTGACATTGCGGAACTCGTAAAAGGGACACGCGCACGTCCGAACGCGTCAGGGACTTCTTTTTATCGTTTCCGCGCAGCGTATACACTGCAAATTACGATTGCGTTGCAGAAACATAAGTGTCGATCACGAAGATGTATTTTTATTGTTGCTCGCAACGTTACGCCACGGACGCAGCGCCTGCAGATACGATCTTCGTGATATTCTTCAAGTGTAACGCACCTATTATTTATGTCAGTATAAATAGATTATCTTCTTGATTCACGTTTCTGACAACAAAATGCGATATCCTTATAACTGTCTCTTCTTCTCTACGCGGAGCGCGCAGTCGGCAGGGAAATACAACGAGATAACGGTTCGGGTGAGGATGAGGAGGGGACGAGAGTGGCGAAGTCAAGGAGCAGGTTTGTAATTCATATTAGAGTCTCGAAGGACAAAGCAATCAAGTCGCCCAGAGCGAGCGGTTGTGGCGCAGACTCGCCTGGACTTCCGCGTCGAATTAAACTTACAGATCCGCCAGACACACAAAGAGGCGAGCAGACACGGAGAGACCGGCGGATAGGAGAGGAAAGGGGAGGTTGTCGGATCAAATGAAAGGAAAATATTGTATTTTTTATGAGGAGGAGGGGGGGCGGGGTCGTTCGAGTCGGGAGACAGGTTCGGGGAAAACTCGTGCGGGCGAACGAAGTCGATGGACCGTCGGGGAAGCGGGGCGAAGACGGGGAATAAAGTCGTTGCTGAAAAGAAGATCAAAGTTGGAATGTGTCGGTGGTTTGCGAAAAAAAATGGGGTGGGGTGGGGGAGCTTTTCAAGTGCTTTATTACACGGTGACAGGCTTTCAACAACGCCCAAGAAGTCCGCGTTTGCAATCAGGGCTTTAATGAAAATGTAAAGCGAGCGTACATCTGGATTTTGCAATCTCCGTCAGGGGGGGGACTCGCGAATGCATAGCGCGTTTGATAATATTTTTCTCCTTGGAACGGATCGCGTGTCTTACGCAGTCCCGCGTCGCAGGCGATTAAACTCTTCCGTCGCGGAAAATAAGCGCCGACGACAAACGAAATTATGCGACTCCGAAATTGCCGAACGCCAACGCGAAGCGGGATTAATGCGTGTAATAAAATGTTACCCGAGTCTGTTTCTCGTGCGTGTGTAAGAATTCGGGGGATATTTCGGCGCAAGGTTGAAAACGAATGCACGTGGTTCATAAAGAACATCTCTTTACGCCGAGTAAAGAGATTTGTTTAGGGTTAAACAAATGAGATACGTTGAAATCACGTTTCTTCGAGTCTATACTAAACTTTTATCACTTGTACCAAAGCATTTGCTAGATTTGAAGAAACAAATATGAATTCTCTTTGCGATTCTCAATCAAATAAAATTTATATTTCACACATAACGTCCTGTGTTGACTCCTATTGTCTGATTCGTTGTTCTTTCTGATTTTATTATTGGTGTCTGTTGATCTTTCTTCATTTTTAAATAAAAGTCTAGTATGTAAGTCAAAATTGAAAGAAAATTTGATTTTAAAGAAACTTTTCCGGATGTAGCGCGTATTTCGTAAGATAGTAGGAGTTTTTTTTTACAATAAAGTAAACCAATACGTTAATGAGTACCTGCCGAATGTCGTGATATGTGCAAAGAAACTGAATAATCGCGCACATAACGATTAATCTATTGATCGAATATCGTTAGTTCTGTTTCCCCTTCACAGCACGCAAGATTACCTTGCGTAAACTACGATTGCACGTAGCACGGTTAAAGACTATCGTAATCTTATCTTAAGAAAATGAGTTTTTTAAATAAATAAAATATACGGAGAGACTTTTCTTTTGAAATTTCTTCTGAAAATTATGTAACCATGGGACAACACGGCATTTCGAAGAATTTTATGAGAGCTTTTTGAAATTTTACCATATATTTCACTTGGTATACATTTTACTAGGAAAATGCACGGCAAAATTTCAAAAAGCTCTCATAAAGTTCTTCAAAATGCCATGTTGTCCCACGATGATTTTCAGGGCGACTACGAAGAGAAAATTCTCTCCGTATATGTTAAAAGACTTATTTTCCCAGGACAAGATTACGGTAGTCTTTAACCGTGCTACGTGCAATCGTAGTTTGCGCAGGGTAATCTTGTGTGCTGCGAAGGGGAAACAGAAACCGCCGATGTTCGATCAATCATAGTCTTTCCGTGTCCCTATTAATGAACATAATATTTACGTGTGTAAGCGTTTATGATGGATATTTGCATATAGGCTACTTAACAATGTGCGGTAGATGTACGCGATATACAATCTCGACGCTCGGACGGTCCTTAATGAAGATTTAATCGCGATGGTTATTAGATAGGCTCGCGTGCGCTTTGTTATTAGATCGAAGTTCGGCAGACCGCGAGGAGTTAACTAGATTCTGATGAACCCGTAGCGCGAATTCGATACGTTCCCCCTTACGGATACGCCGCGCCGAGACTGTACGACACCGCGTGTACTGAATCCCGAGCACGTGGCACGAAAATCTCCGGCCTGGCGTGAAAATGATCTCCATCACGCACCAGGCATCGCCGTGCCCGTTTTAATTCGACGCGAGGCGCATGCAACGACGATAATTGACGATCATCGTGCATGAAGACGTTGCGCAACGCCGCTAGAAGCGTCCTATACGAAACGGCGTAATTTGAGTAAGTACCGCATATCGCGCGCGCGATTATTACCGTGTTTCAATTTCTCGGCGCGGGTCTCAATCAGAGATCCGTAAACGACATTGCCGCTTCAGTAATGAACATTTGTCGGCCGCGTGCTTCGTCATTCGCATCGCGAGGCGTAGCGCACAGTGCGGGATTGTTATTCGAGATTTACGATGCACATTAGACGACCGAGATAATCCGAATTGCGTAGAGTGCAGTCCGGCTGGTGGACCGACTGCTCCGCAGGGTAGAGCTGCTCGCTCCGTTACAGAGAAAGGACCAAAGGTAAATACTTATCGAAACGGCACAGCCTTTCCATTTTCCACGTAGGAAGGTGCTGTTTGAGTCGCGGGGCTTTTCGGGGCTTTTCGAAAATTTGTTATCCGGATTTTCCCTTAACCGATGCCTCCCCTGTGCTTTTTATTCTCCGAGCTTTCGCAAAACAACCCGCTGGCGCAACGTTGTAGCGAAGGATAAATTTTTAAATACCCGCGCTTCTGCTCCCGCGGTGTCTCTCCGATTGGAGCGTATTGGAGCGAGTTGGAAAAAATTCATGACTTATTAATAACTACGGTCCGGGACGAGGGCGCGCCCCGAGCATTTCGAAACCGCCGGGCTGGCGCCGCGCGGATTAATGTCGCGATTAACGCGGATCGTTTTTGTAACGAGCGACACTTTTTCCCCCCCTCAAGGCCGCGAAGTACGATCCCTCAACCTCGCGCTCCGTCTCGTCCCGAGGTCGAGACCGGAGTGTCGTCGGGTCGTCGGGCGTCGGAGCGCGTGTCGCGCCGGACGGACGGAGCGGGCGCTTCGTGACGCCTCGGGTGCGTCCGGCGCCGCCGAAGTGGCCCGAGTCGGCCGAAGTCGGCCGCGGCTGCTCGTGGCGTTGAGGAGCGCGCCGCGCGGCGTCAGTGCTCCAGCGGACGCGGTCGCGCGCGTACACTTAACCCCGATTTCCTTTTTAATTCGCCACCGGGCCGGCGGAGGAGCGTCGTGCGAAGGAGCGACCAGTCCGGCGTGCGCGACGGGAGTGTCGCTCGTGTGTCATTCGTGAGTGGCCGGTGAGTGTGAAAGCAAGTGCGACAAGTGCGAGTGAGAGGCGCCGGTGATCGCGGGCGGTGTGTGAGAGCTGCGTGCCGTTTGCGGAAAAAGACGGGATCGCGAGACGCGTCTCCTCCTCTTCCTCCGAGAGAGAGAGTTGCTCCGCGACATTCCGAGCGTTCCCGACATTCCACGCGCGCACCCAACGTGTCCCGGAGTGAAAGAAAGGCTTCGATTTCGAGCCGCGCGTCGCGTTTCTCGCGAGTCTTGGAATTGAAGGGGTTGGAAAAGTGAAAAACCGAGGGTGGATCGACTCGCCGACGGCAGGCGCGAAACCGTGACTCTCGCTCCTCGTGACTCTCGTCAATTAGCGCTCGTCGCTCCGGAGGGGAGCTCGCGCGGAGAAGCGGAGGCTCGCCGCGTGTGTGACGTACGCGCGCGCCCATTGACGGGCAAACCTCGCGCGCACGCATACGTCCGCCGGCGCGCCGGTGAATTGACGATTACGCGCGCAACGGAGTGACGTGGCAGCGCGTGCCGTTCGTCGCCAGTTTTTTTCCGTTTTTCATTAATCCGCCACGCTGGTGCCTACGCACGGGGTGCGTCGGCCAGACCAGCCCGTTCCCGTTCGCCGGGGTGCGCTTCGACACGGAGGAGTGCGCGCGCCGATAATCGACAGTTATCGCCGTTGTCGTCGCGGCGCCCAGCTGGACGCGTCCGAGATACGATCGGGCGCTAATCGTCGCGCTCCAGTTTCAGCGCGGATACGCGAGCGCGAGATCGCGCCGGCCAGCAATCGGGAACGCGCGCGCCCGCCGACGCCCGCCTTTCGCCGGCTCGCCCGCGCCGGGACATGCAACAGCTCCGCGTGACCTTTTGAGACGCGATCCGCGCGGTCTTCCGGAGTCGCGCCGCTCCGAAGTTGGAATCCGCACGCGAAGCCCCCCTGGGGGATCGCCGTTCGCGTGCCGTCGCGAGAGAAGCGGAGCGGAAGAGAGTAGAAGCCGACGTCGCCGCGCACGAGACGCGATACCTCGCGTGACGGCGAGTGTACGGAGCGCGTGCCGGGACTGTGAGGATTAGCGAGAGGCTGCTTAGGGGGTCGTCGTTTACGCGGGCTCGCGGATTCTAGGGAGGAGCGCGGTGCACCGAGCGCGCTCGAGCTCTCGCCCCGAGTTGGATACCTGGATGTCTCATCTTACCGAACCTTATGCTGCCCATCGTTCTGTGATAAAACCTGTGATATTACGAGTTTTCCCGGGATCGACGAGAGAACCTTCTTCGGAAATCGGTAAGCGATCGTCGGCCATTAGTGAAGCCCACGGCTTCCTCTGCCACGTATCTCACGATTAGATAAAACGCAGCGGCTTACCGGGCTGGACTCGCGCGTTTCCGCTGATCACATATCGACGATTAGTTACCGCGTATCGCGCGACGATAAATTGGGGCGTCGCCAATTACGTAATGACGTTCGCCCGAAGCCGCATGCACGAAGAGTTGGCGTCCGCCGCTGCGCTTTATCTCCACGTGGGTGCGTCGTCCGCAGTCCGCTCGTCCAAGTGACGCTAACGAAATTGTCGGCGATCGCGAAATGTCTTTTCGGTTCCGCGCGCGGAAGTGAATTCGCGAGGCTGATCCATACCACCGACTCGCTCGCACGTTGGCTCCCAAAAGCGAGTGAGATCCAACGAGGCGTCTTCCGCCTGTAGCCAATGGGGCCACTGGCAGAATTCAATCTTTGACACTCGATTGTCCACTTAGCGATCTTCTGTGGGATTGTTAAATCCTAATTCAACTGGGCGGAAAGAAACCGAGAGCCGGCGAACGAAATATTGTCGACTCCTTTGTTCGGAGTTTGATTTAATTTCTCTCCCTTTTTCGCCAGGGTTACAAAGAGGTTTCTAGTTAAAAAAAAACTCCTGTCGTCTGTGAAGGAGAAAAGGGACACTAAAACTGTTTTATTGAAGTTGCTGTTGAAGTGGTTATCGAAAAAAAAATGAAAGATATTCTGCCTCGGCGCTTTATGCTTTATGTAAACGGAAATCTATCCCTCGATTAGCTTCCGATGGATTTTCATTTCGGCAGCGTCTCAATCGATCTTAGAAAGAAAGAAAAGTCTTGGAGACATGCCCGGGAAAAAAAATCTATCGCGTTGAAATCATGTTTCTTCGAATCTACTAAACTTTTAGCTTACTCGTACTAAATTTACTCGGCTTGACGAGAGAGACGCGAATTCTCCTGGAGATTGTTAATGAAATGAAATTTTGGTTAAAGTGGAGAAGTAATTTCTTCGGAATTGAATAAACGTGGCCAAAATTCAAAGAAACTTTTTTTCCGGGTGTAACGTGGACACCAATTCTCGCTATTATGCCAATCTCCCCCGTTTCGCCGCCGCTTTAAAACCGTGAGGCGAAGTGCGCGGATTCTAACGTGACCCGTGGCCAATGCTGCGCGAGTAAAATGTGGGAAAGCGTGTATTTTTTGCCCGCCTGGCACGAAATCCCCGTCGAGAGTCCGAGGTTGGAGATTTCCGTGGGGAGCTCGGGCATAATCGAGAAAACATCACAATGCGCGAGGGTGCTGGTCGAAGTCGACGACCTCGAAGAATGTTGACCAAGGCCGTTCGCGTCTATTTATAGCGCGGCGGTAACGAGGTAGTCATTTGCTGGGAACCGTATTTTCAGGTGTCAAATCTGTACTGAAAGCGCCACTCGGTGAATTATCCCACCTGCACTACGTCCAGAACGTACGCCGCGAACTCACGTAATTGTACTCGCGGTATCGCACCGCGCCAAACGCTCGTTAGTATATAATGAATCTCGTAAATTAATATTTAATACGAATCTCTCTTTTTAAACATTTATCCGAGTTTGCGCATTTTTATCTGGATGTTGTTGTATTATCCACTCGTAATTTATCAGTCGCGTTATTGTCACGCGCGTACGGCAAGAATTTAATTTGGTCAGACACTCGGTTAAGGGTACGAAAAATTAATATTTTATTTGTAGCGCCCGAAGCTTACGCACATCTCCAGGTGTCAATCATCGATCTTGATACACTTTTAATATGTCGTTTTCTAGACAAAAATAAGGGACACGTATTTGTTTATACGTGCGTTTTATACGGGGTGTTTCATCCCCTAAACATGCGTATGGGCACGTATAGAAAAATACGTGTCCCTTATTTTTGTCTAGAAAACGACATATTAAAGGTGTATCGAGATCGATGATTGAGACCTGCAGATGTTTCCTCGTTAGAGAAATTAAGCGGGCGTTAAATCGCGCGCCCGAAATCATTAGCGGTGACATCCGCACGGAGGGTGAGTTTTCTGTTAAAATATATCCTGAAAATCATGTAATCGCGGGGCAACGTGGCATTTTGAACTGTATGAGAATTTTTTGAAATGTTGCCGTACATTCTGCTAGTAAAATGCAAGGTTGGGAACGTTACCTTAAAAAACTAACGCGTTACCGTTACCGTTATTTTTTGTAAAAAG
>NW_011967119.1:119455-138176 GCF_000949405.1 Vollenhovia emeryi | reverse complement strand
TAAAATGTATACTAATCGTAAGTATGATCGCTAGTAGAATGTATGATGAAATTTCAAAGGTTCTTCAAACTGTCACGTTGTCCCGCGTTACACGATTTTCAGGCTAAATTTTAAGAAGCTGTCGAATGTGACGCGGACAAAATAATTCGGGTGTGAGTTCATTATAATGAAAATCGGGTGACACTTCCTCGAGGCACAACGTTTCCCGTGTCCGCCGATACTTTGAAACACAAGTAATGAGATGAGAGGACGAAAGCTGAGGTGGCAGAAGAAGCGGATGTAACGCGTGCAGAAAGTTACCAATTTTTTTTTCCACTGCGCGTAACGACAGTTAATTTGGACACCTTCGTAGTGCTTATTGTATCCGCTCTACTAGATTTGATTTCTTTCATCTATTTGCTGCCAAGTGCTATCGCGCGATGTCGACCGCGCTCGAGTTGCAATTTCGTAGAGTTTTAACAGCCTCGATGAATGTTAATTAAGTAGAACGTCAATTTATTTATTTCATCTTGTTTACATTATTTCCTTCTGACTCGCGTTCACAATTGCGAGCTGCAATTAATATTAAAACGAGCTATAATTGATAATTTCACGATAATAAATTATTCAATTGTACTTGTTCGTATTCTCGCGCACGTTTGTGATTACCAATCATAACGCAGTAGATTGCGACGATCAATCGGAGCGCTTCTCCCATTTTGCCTCCTCGCCATTTTATTCGACCTGTTTTTTGCAGCAGAGAAATGTTTTCTTCCACGGCGCGCCGGTATTTTTCGTCAATTCGAAAATTTTTTGCAGTGTATCGAATTGTATAAATTGGGAGGCAAATCGTTCTCTTTCTCTCTCTTTCTGTCTCTGTCTCTCTCCTGATATATTTCACTCCGCGCGAGCTTCCGCTGTCTACGCCTTTCGCGACACGCGGAAAACGTGACGCGCGCGCGCTCGGAAGTTCCGCGCTCGCGGTCGTAATTCGGCATTTATCGGTCGTTTTTCCAAGCCCAGCATTTCTATTCACGGCGGAAAGCGGGAGAAGAACCGGGACACTCGCGCGCGTGGCGAATATGAAAGTCTAATGCGCGAATCTAATGCGGTCCTGTATCCTTTCACCGAATCGGCCCGCGAGGGGAAAGGAAGGAAAAGAGAAAAAAAAGAAAGGAAGGAGCGCGAAATTGCAGCGGCACAGTCGGAGGGTCGGGGCCGTAAATCTAAACGCCCGGTTTTAAAGCGTCTCGCGACGGGAGGCGACGCGGGAAAAAGGAGGAGCGTCAACGCTAAATGGTGACCCCCGATGCAACGTGACCCCGCCGTGCGTATCCCACGTTCGTACGAATTCACGGGCCGGCAGAAAGTCGCCGCGCCGGTAAAACGGCGCGGATGATACGGGGCTACTTTGCATTATGCAGGGACCGGGCGACGGGACGCTGGTGCTTTTAAAAAACTATATACATTGAAAAAGTTGCCGGTCTGCGGTGAGTCAGTCCGAAAATTTAAATTGCACTCTTGTATGGCGCGGCGCACCTTTATCTCGCGGCCGCCGCGCGCTCTCTCTCGCTTCTGCCCCTCTTTCCTCCCGCTCTTTCCTCCCCGGTGTTAGGCCGATATGCATTATGCAAGGAGTTACCTCGATAGCTGCAATCAAGGAAGAGAGGCGCGCGACGGCTGGCCGTTTCGGGAAAGCGGGTAAACTGTCGCGTAAGAGAATAAAGCGTCGCGACGAAAATCCACGCCGCGGCGCCGCGACCGGAGCGTCGTAGCGAGATGTCAGACGTCGGATCGTCTTACGAGCGAGGCATTAGCACGTCTGAAAAAATAATGGGCAGGCCCGTGTGGCGTTGGTTTGAGGGTTGGGCGAACGAAATAAGTGAAGAAAATGTCTCTCGGCTGTGGGGATTTGGATTCCCGCGACGTCGCTCCGTCCGCGTAAGCCGTCGAAGAGTCCGCGAGATTAACGACTTAAAATTCGCCCATTCTTTCCGCGGATTGCGCGAAACGTAGATCTCGCAGCGTAATTCAAGTCGCGCGTATCAATGAGGTTACGCTTTGTCTTTCATAAACAATTACGTTTGGTCCTACGCTGCCCGATTCTGCCAGTGCAGATCAGCTCTGATCTCCGTTTCAATTACTTAAAATTCTTCTTCCGATCTGTTTAAGAGCAGAAAAAGATAGACCGGCAGAAGCGCGCGTGAGTCGACGAGATTTCGAATAAAACAATTGTATTGTCTCCGCCGATAACTTGTTGATTCTACCGCAAAAATTTGTGTAAGCGAACACCACACGATCGCCGCGTATTATCGTGCAATCGTCAACAATAGAATTATGTTCTGTTTGACCACTGTCCCCACAGCAATCATGCCAGCCAGCGTGAGCTGCCGGCACGTGAAAGGTCAGCGCGGATCATCGCGTAATGTATTCCAGTATCTCACGTCTCGAAAGCGCGGGCTGATTTTGCGCATCCATCGTCGCCGCTTCGTTCAAATGGGTTTGCACAGCCGATTCACGTTTGCAACTGTCATTTACAAACTTTACAGTATACGTGGCTCCGCGTGTCACGGGCGCCAAGTATTTATATCGCACGACCGCGAGTTGGATAACGGATAAAGTTTCACGGCGTACCAATAAGAGACGACATTAACTGCGAGCAGTAGAGGAGAGTCCCCTATTATGAGGTAGGACCCTAATATGGGACGGCGGGGGTCTCTGTTAAATTAACAGGCATCATCGGTTGGTTCCACCATAAATTTATTGCCCCCGAAATTTGTTTAGTGGAAAATCGAGGGGGAAACCGCTGAGGGCATTGTGGTGTACAGATTTGCGGCATTGCTGGGCATTACTAGGCATTTTTTGGGCATTAGTTTGGGCATTGCTGAGGCATTATAAAGATAAAATAAGATGATAAGATAATGTAATGCACACTGGGCATTAGTGGGGCATTGGTGTATAAGATTATTGGCCAGGCGGTTTCCCCCTCGTGGAAGATTCATTGTTAGATCGTGTAATCGTTGCGAAAAAAGATTTATGATTTAATTTGGGTGGGCATTGTGGTGTACAGATTTGCGGCATTGCTGGGCATTACTGGCAATTACTAGGCATTTTTTGGGCATTAGTTTGGGCATTGCTGGGGCATTATAAAGATAAAATAAGATGATAAGATAACGTGATGCACACTGGGCATTAGTGGGCATTGGTGTACAAGATTATTGGCCAGGCGGTTTCCCCCTCGTGGAAGATTCATTGTTAGATCGTGTAAGCGTTGCGAAAAAAGATTTGTGATTGAATTTGGGTGTGGAAAACCTGCTGTCTCGTATTAGAAACCTATCTCATACTAGAGGACTTTCCTCTATTATTAATGTTGCAGGACAATGTACACCCTCGCTCCTCGATGAAATATTCTTTTACATAATTTCACGTGGTTGAGAATCGCGTCAATGGAGCCGGTCCAAGAAAACACGCAATAGAAAAGCACGTGTATGTTGTAAAAATATTTATTTTGCATATTTGCCCAAAATCAATAAGCGGGAAAGCATAATTTATCGTCATTTGTGAAGATAAGCTTAATGCGCTCGCCACAGGTAAACCAAGAAGATCAGAATGACATAACAAATAAGATAATAATTTCGGCTCATTGACGAATAATGATTCCAATAAATACCCTAAAAGGATATTGCACAATGAGATTGCATAAAACTAAAAGCGCGTAAAAAAAACTGCGTTGAAAAAGTACCGTGTAAATCGAGGGATGAGTGCACGCTATATTTGTTATTTTTAACAACATCGACACGTGCAACTATTAAAGCGAGGAGAAAAGGAAAAAAAAGTAGCCTACGAAGTAGCGTACTTTCTCGTTGATTTCGCCAGCGATAAACTTTAATGACCGCGAGAGATTTTTAAGTAACGTAGTACAACGTTTGCATAATGCAGTCCGGCGAATCAGGCTTGTTCTTAGAAACACCAGCCAGCGGTCGGTGTGCGATTTTGCAATTTCCCCGCGTCTTCCGCTACTGGCCGAGCCCTTTACATTCAATCTGCGCGTGCGAAACGCTATTCACCGGGTACACGTGGAGGAGACGCCGGAATGCAAACGGTCGGAAATCGTGCGACTGTAGCCGACGACGATTCAGTGCTTGTTGTTACACGCCGAGTATAGGCGAAACGTTATTACGTGACGCGACGTGACGACACGCATCGCTCGGCCAGCGAAGGGTGCAAGCGAATCCCGCGACGCGCGGCCTGAATGATCCGTTCAGAAGCGAATTGCCATTCATGCCGTATAGCGAGCTACGTGCGTACTATCTGAGAGACGTAAAGGTGGATCGTAAATAGATCGTCGTCTTTACCTTGACCGTACTACGCGGATACAGCGCCTCTAGCGCGCTTACGTGCTCTTTGTATGCTCGCGAGCAGAGGACGTGCACCCAGAAAGAGAGTTTCCTTCAAATCAAACAAATTTTCTTCGAATTTTGATCCTACCAGACCTTTATTTAATTTCCAGGAAATGACTTCTTTACTTGAAATTTAATTTGATTGAGAATCTCATAAGAGAATTCATATCTGTTTCTTTAAATCTCGCAAATAGTTTTGGTAGAAGTAAATAAAAATTCAGTAGATTGAAAGAAACGCGATTGTCACGTATCTCATTGATTTAACTTAAACAAATCTTTGTTCTGGGTGTATTCTGGTGCATGAAGGATGATTTTGATAATAATGAGCTTACGACCAGGAAGAAGTTTCGTGAAATCAAACAAATGTTCTTTGAATTTTGACCTTTATGTAATTTCAAAGAAATGACTTCTTTACTTAAAATTTAATTTAATTGAGAATCTCTAAGAGAATTCATATCTGTTTCTTGAAATCTCGCAAATGTTTTGGTAGGAGCAAATAAAAATTTAGTAGATTGAAAGAAACGCGATTGTCACGTATCTCATTGATTTAACTTAAACAAATCTTTGTTCTGGGTGTATTCTGGTGCATGAAGGATGACTTTGATAATAATGAGCTTACGACCAGGAAGAAGTTTCGTGAAATCAAACAAATGTCCTTTGAATTTTGACCTTACTTTATGTAATTTCAAAGAAATGTCTTCTTTACTTTAAATTTTATTTGATTGAGAATTTCTGAGAGAATGCATATCTGTTATTATACTTAATTATAAAAATTATTATACTTAAAATCTAGCAAATGTTTCGGTAGAAGTAAATAAAGGCGATTTCAACGTATTTCATTTATTTAACTTAAGTAAATTCTTATCTGAGTGTATAACAAGAGATTATTTGTGGGAAATATGATGAGACATCTCTTTTCGTTAGCGACATCTCTTTTTCTCACTTTATTATACCGTTGTATCTACAAGATGCATAATTATCTATTTAATTGTGATTGTTGTTATTACTTTTTAGTAGAACGGCTAGTTCTCTGCTATCATTTATCACTCTTAGTTCATTTGTTAGCAAAATGTAAAAGAGATATTAAAGATTAATGGCCTCGCGAGCAATACTTTGCGAATGCCCGAAAGATTAACGGCTCGGTAACTGATGGGCCGATCGGCAGAGCAATTTTTGATAATTATGACTGAAATTAGCGATCAAAGTTGGCAAAAAGCACTTCTTTAACTCACGGCACTCGTTACTTTCGTCGGCATTTACGATAAATCGAACGATCAGCGACTCATTAAGCGAGTTGTCTCTCTCGGAGATTTACCGAGTACTTAAAGTCACCGATTAATCGTATGCGTGATGGCGCCGCCCCCCGAAAATCGATGGGAATACTCGGTTTCATTTTGCGAACTTTTCCAATCATACTTTTCACGTCCTCGCGACGACGGAATAGAGGCACCGGTGGCAACGGGAAGGAGTTACGACGTACGTAATGAAAGTTCACCGAGAAAACTTTCATTGGAATCTTCTCCGGGTTGATCTGGACGGGTACGTTTTTACGTCTTCCCTCCCGAGGTAATCGTTGAAGCCTAAAAGAATGTCCGAGAGTCTAACCGATTTATCTCCGTCGTACGATTAACGAGCCGTGGAATCGCGCATTACGTTGTTTTTTTCTTGGATCCGCTACGAAAATTTCCGCCCGTCATCGTGATTAAAGTACACTACACGATAAATTAGGCTACAGCGACATTTCGTGCCCCGACGAAAGTTACGCTAGAATGCGTACGGCAACAGTTAACCAAACTGTCCAAATTAATCAAACATTTGCGGAGTCTGGCGAGATATACGGATGATATTGCCTGAATGTATTCGTAATATTTGGAATGTGTGATCTACGTTGTGTTTGCACGGAATTCACACGATCGCGCTGACTTTTACCACTTTCCTTTCGTCTTGTGGGACCAAGTTTTAGAAAAAAATAAAAAGCACAAAGTCGCATACCGGCGAGATCGGTGAATCCGAGCCCGTTTTTTGCGTCGTCTAAGACCGCACCGGTGGTTCCTTCATCTTCCCTAAAAACTTTTCTCTCGTCCCGCCAGGATGATTTATCGACGTATTGGCAGGAGAATATATGCGCCGCTATCGATTGTTCCGCGAATCACTTGCACTGCCTTCTCGCGCAGGCAGCTTCGTGCAATCAGCATCGGCTTCGCGTATCTGACGAGCGATTCGTCATTTAAATTTCGCCAGACCGAATGACAATTTCGTCACGATTAACCCCAATACGCTTAATTTTTATCGAAAAGGGTAAAGCTTTCAGGTTACATTTCCTCTTACATGATCGATATAATCTTGTTATTATCCAGTGGAATTCTATTTACTAAACTGTGACTTATAAACGAAAATCCCATCATAATTAAGCTAGCATTTGACACAATATAAACATCTTTATGAAGTGTAATATAATATAAACATCTCTTATTAATTTTCTGAGCTAACATCAGAATATAGAACTGTGCCTATTACTAACACGTTTCTTTTTTTTTACTATACATATTGATAAGAAATATCCAGACAGTTTGACATGCGTTGCAGAACAGAAATTTTATCAGTGAAAATTGTTGAGACTCATTGTACCTCGTAACAATGTCGGCTTTTACCACCGGTCCATTGTCGACATAGACTAAACTGCCCTATCGCCTCACCAAGTTTGAGAAGTGGGCCATCGAAGCCCCAAAGCGCCGCGCGGCTTCATATCTTCTGGCGAGTGAATCGGGTCACCGATCGCAAGGTTACGTCTTCTTTGATTATCTATTCTAACGAGGTCAAACTCCAATGAAGCGCCTTGAATGACATACGATGTTCCATCCGGTTAAATAATTTAATAATATGAAAATAATATCGAGATATCAAATTATTAATTACATTGTATTTCACTAATTGTGGAACAATATAAAGCGACGCAATCCTCAATACATTTACAATGTTTCAGAAATCGAAGCTTTTATAGTTTCAAGTTTCTGCTTGTATATTAAGTGGAAATTTGCGATATGTAACAATGTTATAATTGCATTTCTACCGACAAGTATTTCTAAAATTATCTTAAATATTAAAATGATATTAAAATCTCATTTGTACATAAAAGCACAGATAAATTTAGAAATATAAAACTGAATTACGTTACACGTGTTCGCATATTCGACGATAAAACTAATTACAGAAATGCTGCGCAAAACGTTATGTTCTATTTTAATAATGACATCCGATATTCTTCACGGGATTGCATTTTGTGGTTTTATAACAATGAACCATTTCAATTTAGCTACATAGATCATTTAAGCCGTCTATCTCTTTAATATCGGTTTTCTTGTATCGCACAACATAACAAGCGCAATGATAGACAGCTATCAGATAGTGTTTTTTTATGTTTTTTCATATACAGTTGGATCAAACTATTGTTCTTATGCTGACGCGTAATCGTCGAGCTCACTATTTTTTAGACAAAGTTAATGTAAATGACATGCTTATTGAACTACGTTCTTTTCTCAATTCAGAACAGATGTTGTGTAAACTTCATAACTTTATACAATTTTAAAACCACTCTAATAGAATGTAACATATTCAAAATGTTTAATATTTTTATTCCTTTAATAAATTTTTAAGTGACGTATTTTTCGCCAAAATTTGACAAAGAGTACTGTGAAAAGATGTAAATCATTTAGCTGAATGCTTTCGAAATATTACACACTTATTTATTAGATCGTCTCAAATCTCATTGCAGCATTTCCATCTTTTATTGCGATTTATTGTTTATAAGAAAGATACGAAGTACGAGACACTTAGAGAGATTTTTTACTGAGAGGCTGATCATGCAAAAATGCAAGTATATGTATTCCGAGACGATTCTCTCACGAAAACGACGTACTGTGTGTACGCTACGTAATAAAGAACACTCTCACGGATGTAAAAGCTGCTCTTTCCACGCGCCATCCTTTACTTTGCTCTATTTTCTCTTTTCTAACGAGAGATACGGTGCTTTACGACACAGCAACTCTGTTTCTAGAGCTAGAGGAGCCAACTTAGTTTACGTAACGAAAAGAAAACGTTAAGCTGCGCCATTCCGTCTGTCAAACTCGTCGCATTTACCTGTCTCTGTATTTAACCGTCCAAGTTTTCGAGAGCATTGACGATGTCGTAATTAGAGAGACTTGAAATTAACTCGTTAGAATTATCATTGCGCTGACAATGCAGAGTAACGCTTCGATCTTTTTCGTCAATTATTTTATTATTATTATAATTGCAAATTTCTAATATATTTAGTACGTTCTCTCCGCAAAATACGCCGTAATATATTTATTGATATACAACTTTATCTCAGGAAACAAAGTCCATATAATTTTGATAATGCATTTGCACGTAAAATCGAACGAAAAAAAAAGACATTTATAAGTTACTTACTTGAACATTTTGAATATTTAACCAAGTTTTACATTTTACTGGAATATTGTGTAACGAGGATGTGTCGCAAAATGACTGAAATGGCGCGTTACTTCCGTGGTAAATCGAGCGCTCGTTTTATCCGATTTAACGTGCAAATGCGACGCTCGCATTTTCCTTCGCCGCGGGAGCAAATACTGAACGAGTGAGCGAGGGAGCGAGCGAACGAACACTAGGCAAGAAATTGCGCCCCGAGATGGATAGTCACGTTCACATTGTACATCGAATAAACACCCGTCCGGAGTGCATACATAATAATAAAAACTGGCAAAAAATTTATTTCGCGCACGTCGTATCCGTTCCGTGAGCTTTCACATTATAGCTCGTGCTTAAGCTCGCGCGTTTGGTTCGAGTAATAAATATTTAAGGACGCATCGTTGCAATCGCCATATTAATTAAAAGGCAGGAAGCTGCCTTCAAGTACTTAAAAAATTATTCCGCGGCGAAGTTTGTTAAGTGCAGAAGAGACTCGCGGGTTGTATCAAAATTCACGGGCATCTCGGGATGTTAGGGAATACTAGGGTTTCCAGCGTCAGCGATTTGTTTTCCTATTTTCATAACAAGTGCGTTTCGCTCTATCCGCATTATGCAAAATCATGCAGAACGCGCCACACTTTGTCCAATTAATTTCTACTAACCCCTTCAATTCCACGTTTCTTTTTAGCAAAGGCGAGTAGAAATCAGAAAGATCTTCGAGAAGTCTGCTTAATTTTCCATAATTTCTTTTAAGAGTTGAAGTTAATATTTGTGGATGATATGAAAAGTAAAAATAAAAATCGTTCGCACAGAGAACTCGGCGAATGAAAAGTGTGAGTTTTGTTAACTGGAAACGATAGTAAAACTGAAAATATTTACTAGAAAATGAAATTTTTTTCGAGAGTATGTAAAAATTTTATTTTCAATACATGAATATCAGTGATGAAATATGATAAAGACGGTGCTGAAATTTTGTTAACTTTGAAAGAGGTGTCGGATAAGAAAAACAAGAAGGGAGGAAACGCTCTTGTCAAAATGATTGTCAAAAGTTTATATCTCATCCAAGTGACTATATTTCTTTCGGTAAGATATGCACTCGACGGAGAGTAAAATGCTAATTACCTTACGTATCTCGATTTTCGCATTCAAAGACGAAGTGCTGAGCTATCCTCTTCGGGTGTATATTCATATATGTATACAACCTACAGTATTTCCGTTTTCTCCCTTTTGTGCGTTATTTTTCCAACAAATTAATTTTGTTCAGTTCTCGTTATATTTTATTATCGACTTCTCAACCTTTTTATTCTCAAATTATTTAACTACTGTAAAAATTAAATTTTATTTTTGCACATGTCACAATTGTATATATTATATATAATATTATTGTAATATTTTATTTTACAGTTCTAGATACATAGATACACGTTTCTCGTGTTACATGTTACAATAAATTAAGTTGAAGTATCAGTATTTCCGATTAAAAATCAGTTGTGTAATGTAAAGATAAGACTATATCGGACTAGATTAGACAAAACGAATTAAGTCACAAGTTGATTAGATTGAAACAGTTTTATATTTCATTGATTCAATTGTTATTTGGACGATTCTTCTTACGGAATTTAATAATGGTTTTACGCGATTTGAATTGCCGCGCAAAAGAACATCGTGGAAAGACGATCTCACGTCGATGTCTATCTCTCTATTTCTGAATTTTCTATTCCGCGGATCCCTGGAATTCTTGATATCTATGCCACCGATGCGATTGCTTCCTCTCTTCGGTTTTCGTTCGATTCTAATCTTACTTGTGTACCAGAATCCATCTTTTTTATTTCACTTCGATAAATATACAAATTAACGTCTAATGGTCTCTGTCGTGTCAGATTGCCGTGTCAGATTGTATTGTAGTTCATAATTTCTTTCCCTCATATTCCAAATATTTGCCCCGATTTCCAACCGAGATCAATTGAATGCTTACCACGATTTCAGCATCTGCCATAATTCGTAAGAATTTCCAATCGCGTAATAGTATTATTATAATTTAAAATGTAACAATTTAATAAATTATTATGCAACGAGAAAGAAACAGTTGCATTACTGCATTCTCCGGCATGCAATTTATCTCCCGTGTCTTCGTTTCCATCAATTATTCCCTATTTAAATAGTTATAAAATAATTGAGAGCAAACCATCACTTTTATTATCAGAATTGAAGAATTAGCCATGTAAATTAATTGACATAATTGCTTCCACTCATATAATGTACTCGAGAAGAATAATTGATATTTAGGCATAAACGAGGAGGGAACCGCTGACCAAAACCTTGTACACCAATGCCCACTAATGCCCAGTGGGCATTACTTTACCTTATTTTATCTTATTTATCTTGTTTTATCTTATTTTATCTTTATAATACCCCAACAAGGCCTAATGTCCAAACTAATGCCCAAAAAGCCTAGTAATGCCTAGTAATACCGCAAATCTGTACACCACAATGCCCTCAGCGGTTTTCCCTCGGGAATAATTGTCGCAAGATCTGCTTATTCTGTAAACATTATCATACATTAACATTATTTCTTTGAAATGAAATGTTTCGAAAATTAATATCGTCACGTGCGACTAACATATGATTTTTCCATAGAAATTAGCAACTTTCGCGAATTTTCCGTTTTATTTCACGGAATCGAGGAGATTCACGATCCCGTTAGTATTCAAGCATAACGTCACCTCGGAGCTTGTTTTTTCTTTATAACAATTGCTTAGACTGATTTGACGCACCGATTAGAAATAATCTCGAAATTGACAACGATGTTGGAAGGATTCTGGTACT
Organism: Vollenhovia emeryi; assembly: GCF_000949405.1. Lineage (NCBI taxonomy): Eukaryota > Metazoa > Arthropoda > Insecta > Hymenoptera > Formicidae > Vollenhovia > Vollenhovia emeryi. Next base: position 126,507 of record NW_011967119.1, on the reverse strand, counting down.
TCAATACTGTTCCTTACAGTCCCGTTTCTTACAGTCGCAAAGTATCCGCATTGATTTTCTCACTTGCCGTTGTTATCCGTCAATATGAATTATGCACTCTCATCCCTTGTAACACCGTAATGTTGGCTAATTTAATATTGCACGTGGCACTGAATAATCACCATCATCAGTTACGAACTTTGTTCTCTGTTCGATTAGCGCCCGCATCGAAATAGCGCGAATCCTTTTCTGCGCTTTAGGTCTCCGGACGCAAAGCGCGGAAATAACTCGCACGAATATTTCACTTTACACTTTCGTCTTCGTCTCTCGCGACAGATGGGAAAAATTCAATTTCGCCGGATGGTAGGCGGACAATTCGTCGTGTGAGTAGAACAGGTTTGCTTTCGAGGGTAGTAGAGGTAGAACAGTTTGAATTATTCCGCATTCTATATTAAGCTATTTATGTCCAGCATTACATAGTTATCTTGTTACCACTGATGACGTACTATCTGTGTTGCGGTCAGCAACATAATATAGCGTTGCAATTATGATAGGAAGTGGCACTGTCTCGTATCTGTCATATGGGAAATTCCTTGAAAAATAATAGGTTGATAATGAAATATAAATAACGTGTTGAAACATGCTAACAAATGAAATGCCTTAATGCCTCGGTGTAGAAGAATATAGCTGCGTCTTATTATAAGGAGCGGCGGAAACATCGCTGCGACACACGTACAGGACTGATCACTAAGGAAACAGATATCTCGCCGTTAAATATTGGATTTTGGATGAGAGCGTGTTAGCAAAATATAATATAAAACTGGGCCAACGCAAATAGAATAGGACGGAGCACCCCTCCGGATACGGAGAGCGCGGTTGCTCTTTCCAGTTTATTTAAAACCGCCGCCACGACTGTCGCAGCTTCTCTCACATAAATAACTGATCGTGTAATTTAATGTATTAACGCGTAGGTCTCGCACGAGTGGCACCAACGGACGAATGCGCCGATAATATTTGTGATGCCGGCTAGTCTAACCCAAATATACGTGGGTGGGTCGCGCACCTGCCGTACTTAGCCGCGTATTATATAGGGTAAAGCCTTAGCGGTGCATTATTAATTCCAGACGTATATTCCTGCTGGAGCGCGCGCCACCTTCTCCATGTAGAAACTTTGGACTTGTTAGCAAGTACTTCCGTAACCTTTCCGCGTAAGCAATGTTAAAAAGCGCCGCTGCAACTTGTGAGCTTTACTGCCGCGTTAAACATATATAACACGGTACGGCCGTTAAATATGCATATCGATCGGAAGTTTATCTTGGAAAGTTGCAAGTTCCGCTCGCTAATCGACTCGTCGTCAAATTCAAAGGGTATTGCTAAATATTAAGCTATCGCGAGCCGGAATAATTTCACCGCGCGTAATTTCGTCAGGGCCATTTAAGCGTCTCGTGGCGACGGAGTGGGAGGGCAGAGACAGCGGGAACGGATCAAGCAGATCAAGAGCGCTCGTGGGATTATCGAGGGCATTCCGAGCATCCCTCGTGAGTGCCGTAAAATCGTGTTCCGTACGTAGGTACGTCGGAGTGCGCTTCAACTCCTCGCTGTTTCAAACCCCCGTCTACCAGGGCTGACACAAAGGCTGCGACCGAGTCCCGACGCCACTCATCGGCTCGCCACTTCACCATGGAGCGCGCCACCCCTTGCTCCGCGTTATTTGCTCTTTCGATTCATTTCCAATGTCTACCCAATTTCCACGAGCTATTGGAGATCTCGTTTGAACAGCCACGAGGATCCCTCCTTGTTTGCCAGAGTAAAAGGTAAATGGAAATATCCGAGGCAGAGTCGCGCTCGCTATAAGCAGGAAAAGGACCGTCTGGAAGAGCGGATGAATGCGAAGGGGCCGGGGAGGGGTGGGTTTGGATGAAAGCAAGCACGGTGGAGTGGTTGGTTGTCTCGCTTTGTACTCTATCGAGCAAAATCCCAATAAACACTCATTTGTCTAAGAACGTTCGGCATCGCGTTATAGCTCTTCTCCAAACTGCGTTCGTACCGACGACTATAATCGATATTCACTGAAATCGATTTTGCCGTATAAGATATTATCAATATTTATGACTTGAACCGATATCTCGTGTCAAGTGGTACAAACGAGGGATAAAAATAAAATGTCGTATGCCTGTTATCTCCGCTACGCGGATTCACCACTCAATTAGATAAGACTATCAGTAAGCTGATAAGATCGTCGAAGGTCGTGCCTTCTTGCGCCCGCTACTGTGCTGAATACGATAATCTGTGACAACGTTCATAATCTACCCACCCGAAGAACGAAGAAGCGCTTGCCATGCATTATGCATATTTTGGTAACCGGAGACCGCTAGTCTTAACTGCTAGGAAGTTGTAAGGGACACTTTATACCGCTAAAAACCGCCCCAAGTCCTCCGAGTCTCCCGAGGTAAGCGGTTAGCACAGGTATTTTGCTTCGTAAGTGACCGTTCTCTGTACCCGAAGTACTTTAAGCGCTCGTTGTAACAGGAGAGACGAAAGACGAGTCCAACGGGAGCGAGCAACCGTAGAACTTGATTACTAGACGCATAAGCGAAGCTGTCGCCGAAGTTCGGGCGGGGATGTATCGCGCGACATATTCAAGGCGACAGAGGTAGAGCAACATGCATCGATATGCATATACGGGGACACACGGATTTGATACAGGTTTAGGAGAACGCGTGTTGGCATGCACTTTGACGGGGTTGACTACTTGAGGTCTGGTGGCCAAACTGGATGCCTGCCGCAACGTGGCCGCCGTTGATTCAAATTAAGGAGACCGCAGAGCCTTGATCTTTCGTATTAAGTAACACCGTTCGCCTCTCGTCGTATGTCAAGAGCGCGTGAACCAAAGTAGGCTATATCGAGGTACGACGGTTCAGCAAATACGTAATAGGCTATAATAATTGTGTCCGTGTCCCGAATTGATCGGAGAAATTGTCGGAGTACTTTTTTTTTAAATATTTGAGTATATTTTCAGCGTGTATTGAGTATATATTGACTATATTTGAAAAGAATTAATTATTATAAGAATGATTAAAAAAAAGGAAAACTGTTGTTACACACAAATTAGTTTAATATTCTCCCGTAATAATTGTGCGGAGAATGTAAAGATCGTATAATCACGTTGCGCGGGTTTATGGAAATTTTTCAAGTTTATTGTACGACGAGCGGCGATGCAATATCGAAAGCATCGAAAAATAGGCCCCTCGTCTACGGTATCGTACATCGATCTTGAAGAATTCTCGCAGATTCCCTTACGGCGCTTTCATCCACCCGGTCTTTCTTCGTCGAGCCAACTCGGGCTTATTACCGACCTCGAAAAAACCAGCGCGGCGGTGGTTGATTATAACTATATTTACTCCGGCTGGTGCAGCGAAATTATTATCGTGTTTTATCGGCCAACAACGATATGTCAACCAATCGATCCTGTCGATTCTAGTAATCATCGATCAAGGACGATGTAATGCTCGCAAGATTTTCGGAAGCATCGCGTGCAATTTTGATTTTCCGATCGATCAGAAAACTATTAACATTTTTTTTTAGCGTTTCATCATCGAAACACGCCTGATCGATACAAGTCTTCGGTACATGTGACTAATAATTATATTCGAACATAATTACTGGAATATAATTGTACACTGAAAAAAATTTCTGGTTGAATATGGACGAATCAGATAATTCCTTTAGGATTTACCAGAATTCCTTTAGGATTTACCAGAATTCCTGTAATCCTACAGAAATTCTGGTAAATCCTAAAGGAATTCTGGTAAATCCTAAAGGAATTATGTGATTCGTCCATATTCAACCAGAAATTTTTTTCAGTGTGCGTTAACGATATAGATATTGTACTTAAATATTAGAGAAAATGGATAGCTTGCCATAGAGACTAATATATATTTACAGCTTTCTTTATTATAAAGTAAAGAAAATTCACTACATCCAGAAAAAAGATTTATTTAGGTTAAAAAATGAGATACGTCGAAATCATATTTCCTTAAATCTACTAAAGTTTTATTTACTTCTACTAAAACATTTGCTCGATTTGAAGAAATAGATATGAATTCACTTAGAGATTCCAGTCTTAATCAAATAAACTTTTGGTTAAGGTAAAGAATTTATTTCTTTGAAAGGCTTATTTAGATAAAAAAATTAAATACGTTGAAATCACTTTCTTCGAATCTACTAAAGTTTTATTTACTTCTACTAAAACATTTGCTCGATTGGAAGAAATGGATATGAATTCTCTTAGAGATTTCAGTCTTAATTAAATAAAATTTTCGTCAAGGTAAAGAATTCATTTCTTCGAAATAAAATAAAAGTCTAGTAAGGTCAACATTAAAAAAAAAATTATCTGATTTCAAAGAAACATTTCTGGGCGTACTATTATAATTTACAATTTGCTCAATTATTATCTCGCGTGAAGAAGGATTAGTGGTACTTAAACCAACAAGGTCTTGATTGATTATCCCACCGATCTTATCTGATTGGTCAGTCATGATTTTCCAATTGCTGCAATCGATTGCATGCGACTAAGGTTCCTTTATGCTTGGAGAGAAGGGTGCGACCCTTCATCCTGCGTCGAACGTTACATGGTAGCTCTGGATCAATCACGGTAAAGGGCAATCGATCATTCTCGAGCGCAGGACCATGGTGGTGTTAGCGAAATTTCGGTGCATATAAGTGTCAAATTTCTATGATCGATGCCCGGTAATAATTTGGTCGGGAACGCTAATAGGGAATACATTAGCGTACTAACACGCGAAATCAAACGCCAAAGCTTGATCTCTGCTTTATTGTTAGGTGGAATGTAGTGATAGAGGTAATTAATTAACGCGAATGCTTGTAATGGTGAGAATTTTTTTCAATTGAAGATAAATAATTTTGGTTAAGTTTATTGGAAAATCAATGTAAATTATTGCAAATTTACGTAATACATTTTTATCTCGCGTATCTTAAAACTTTAATAAAAGAAAAATATACACAATATAGATAATTGCTGTAAATTTAAAGAATTATAGAAGTATTTTACTTGTATTCATGAATAATGTAATACATTACAAAATACGGTTTTAATTGATGAATTAATTATGAACAACCAGTCAATAAAATTGTTGAAGTACCATCAGTTAATAAATCAGTTAATAAAATTACTTTAAATTATAAATTACATTACATTTTATGTTATTTTAATTTTCATTAAAAACATTAAAATCAAGTAGAATTATAAATCAATGAAATAATTACGCGGATGTCAAGTTTCTCGAGTTATTGCGGACCATATAGCTTAAGGGCTACTAAAACATAGTGTAATATTTACTACATATTTTACGTATATGCCCGCCTTTAGTAATAAAAAAAAAGATATAATGAACAAAACTTAAACTTAAGAGTATCATAAATATGATCTGACTTACGACTTCTCCGGCGCGCACTCCACTTTTTAATCCCCGGTTCTTAATTTAAGACCACGGCTCTGGTTACAGTTTCCACACGGAAATCATTTTGCCCAACCATCTGCCACGCCAGCATTAACGCCGCTTTTGCGCAAGTAGCTAGGACGCTCGCCGGAAAATTAATTTAATCCACGTGTCGTCCGGTAGCAAGAGATGCACACAACATGTCGCATACTAGTAGTTATAAAGAATAGAGAGGGAGGAAAGGATAAAGGTAAGGGTTGAGAATAAGTGGGAGCGAGAAGGAGAGAATTTGTGGGGACGCCGACGAAAACGCAGTCCCGAAAACTTCCAGCAGTTCCCGCGCGACGTGGTCGATGCGTTCGCAGTTTCCAACGTCGCACGCTACTAAATTAATTTAATCCGTATAGCTATACGGCGGAAAACGCGTACGTCGTATAATACAATTGCAGATTATGTGTCCTGCCGGGAGAGCGGGTCCGTAATATCGGGATGAAATAGATACTCGAAACGCGAGAACGCAGTTCGACAAATTTTCCTTGTTTAACGAATGTTTGCGAAACCGGTAACGCTAGGAGTTACTAATAACTTGACGCGGAATATTTACGCGTTATCTGCACTAAATAAGAAAGCACATAATACAATAATATGTACAAAGTCCCATAAACTTTACTTAATGACTGCGTGAGCTAAATTCAATATTTATTGTATTTTTTGTGTCACTGAGAAGGATTACTTTGTGTGACCGAAACATCTGACGTCTGAACAGTTATAATCTTTCATTTGACGTATTAAACTGTATACATTTCGCACGTAACTTCTTGTGTTGACTCCTATTGCTTGTTTCTTTGTTCTTTTTTAAATCTTACGTAATATGAGATAAGGTAAGACACAGAGTAGTGTGAAATTTAGCAGATGTCTTATATGCATTGGGTACAAGGAGAGAATTACACATAGAATTTTTGAGGTATGATTATATGCACGGGTAGAATTTTTTCTTCAAAATTTATAATCGTGGCGCAATGCGGTATTTCGAAGAATTTTATGAGAGTTTAATGAATTTTACCATACATTTTGCTAGTAATTATACTGGGAATACATTTTACTAGTAGAATGTTTGGCAAAATTTCAAAAAGCTCTCATAAAGTTTTTTAAAATGCCGCGTTGTCTCACGATTACATGATTTTCAGGGTAAATTGTAAGAGAAACTTCTCACCCCGTGTAGAAATGTGTGAAAGGGAAGTGAAAGGTGAGTGTGCATTAAGTTTTTAAATTGTAAACCATGTTCCATTTATAACTGTTGAAGTAAATATACAGGGTGAGTCTTTCCATATCCGACAAAATTTTTGAGAAGGTAGAACGGATCGAGATGAATGGAAAAGTCCTGTACCATTTTGCAATTTTCGTAATAGTTAACGAATAATTAATTATTAAAAATCGTTGTCTTAGGCCGGCCTACCGCCCAATTCGAGCGCGTGGCGAGATGTGCGCATAGCAATATCGATCGCCGGGCGGTCACATCTCGCCACGCGCTCGAATTGGGCGGTAGGCCAGCCTAAGACAACGATTTTTAATAATTAATTATTCGTTAACTATTACGAAAATTGCAAAATGGTA
>NW_011967119.1:110581-115050 GCF_000949405.1 Vollenhovia emeryi | reverse complement strand
AAAATCTCATGAAAATTTAGGCAAATTTACCAAAAAATAAGTAAAATTCCTTTGTAAATTCGCATTAATTTTGATCAGTGTACACAAAATTAAGAAAACTGCTAATAATAGTATTAAAAACATGCACGTGTGTGATAAATCTATTAAACTTTTCTTGTTAAACTCCTCTGCATTACGCAGTTTGTAATTTTTGTCTAATTTCTATTTTCAACTTTTTATCTTGTATTTAATATGAAGAGACTGACGCTTGTTAATGAATGGAAAAACATTCTCCAGTATGTGACAAAAATCTTTTATGTAGAAAGTAATCGAACGTGTTTGTTCCTTTTTGAAAAGAAAAAAGAAAAAGGTAAAAATGTAGCACCGCGGTAAAGTATGAAATATTTGCACCCAAAATTTTACGGTTACAGAGCAAGTTCGAAAACGTTTCACGAATTCTAGTTTCAAAGTATGCAACGTGCACATCGTACACATGAGCCGCATACAAGCCACATTCGATTCGGGTATCATGACCACAACTATGTGATGGAAGCAGCATGTTGCTGGAAACTCGAGGTCGCAAGTTTGCTCGTAAAATGTCGGATACGTAATACGGTATGGTCTGTAGATAATTTGCAGTGTTGGAATATATCGTCTTAGCCATGTTTCTTGTATTGAAAGCTAATTGCGATTTCGACAGCGTCTTTGATCAAAATTTACTCATTTATAATTGACCGCACATAGCTCTCTTTACTGCTATCTACTTGGATAATTATTGACTACTGGAAATGCTAAAATTATTCTAAAGTGTGTATCAAGTTAAAAACGATAGTAAATATTTATTTAAAATGTTAATAAAACCATTTTTTTAAATGAAACATTGCTCTAGAAAAAGAAATTACAATATAATACAATTATAACGCCGAGGTCTGAAAATTATGGAAGCTTATAAATTTTTATTTTGTTAAATTTAATCAATATCTTATATCACTACGACAGATTAATGTAATTATTATAAAATTAATCTCTATACATTTATCGCGGAGACGTTAATATATTCAATTCATATAGGCCAATCAGCACTTTAATTTAGATAACTGAGTTTTACATAGATGTTTTACTTGAGTTATTTTTTACGCAATATGCAAAAACGTAAAATTAGCCATTTATTTAGTCTCATTTTCTCGCTAATTTGAAATTTTTTAATTGAAGACCACGTACCTCTCATTTAATGTTATCAACGGGTCAATAGTTATCAATAGTTTTTAAATGCAAAGTCTTTTTAATATTGGACATCAGATAATTGACAGTGTTTCAGTCTCAGATTTTTTTTTACGAATAAAATTATTAGATGCATTCGAAAATGAATTTGAACTTTAATCATACTGGAAATAGGTATGCGATGCACAAATATATAATAAAATATTTAGAATTCTTTATTTCATTCTGTAAAAATAGCAAATTGCACACCAACGCCATTCTTTTTAATGAGCAATTTATCGAATGAAACAATATTTGAAAATATTGTAAAATCATTGATATTATTTACCTTTTTATTAGCTGATGGATATATTATATTTATACGCTTTTTATATTAGTTAATTTAATATATAGAATGTAAACTTTAATTTTAGTAAGTGACGCGTTAAGTCGCTTAATATTTACGATTAATTGACAAATATTTCACTCTCTCCTGGTGGAGCTTTTGAAATTAGCAGCAACGTGTTCACTTATCGCGACCATGTTGTGTTGCGTTTTGCGCGAAATAAGTTCACTCCATGAATCTTCAAGAATGTTGGTATGAAAACAGTACGGTCCGACTTCATGAAACCGGATGTCATCATATCATTTGTGACCTACTTTCTCTTCTACGTCGCGATCAAAACAAGCGTCATCCCGTATTTCTCTCCAGAGGAACTCCTTTATTCAAGTTTGTGAAGCGCATGAGGGATGCGTTTGCGATTCTTTTTTTTTTTTTAACAAAGAGGCTGTGCATTTTGATTCTTCCTTTAATCATAAATTATAACCCGATGCATTTTCCTATTCGTTCACATTCGTCATCTTTCTATTCATGGTACACACTCGATGAATAATACTCGATTGCACGAAAGTGCAGAAAGCGAAGAGCTGTCCTCTCATTATTATCTATAAAACAATCAATTTTATAAAGCTGTAATAACGACAGGACTGACGAACAATAAAATGTAATTGAGATTTGATTGTTAAATTAGTTTAGGGACACAGAGTAATCTATTTATACTGGTTTAATTTTCTCTGCGGGAGAGTTTCCCCGCGCTTTCATAAAGAAAAAAAAGAAAGAAGTGAATTCAAAATAAGCATAGCACAATTACTATGTCCAATTCGAGCTGAATCGATCGTTGTCTGCGTCGCGCCGGTTCAACGATCTCACGGACCGCTCCGCAAATTCTTTCCCTTCGCTCTCCTCGTCCTCGCGCTCGCCCTTCTTTTATTTCGCACGCGGATCAAGATAAATCGCTTCGATAGCGATTACGAGGGTACCGGGGTCGACATGGTCATAGAGCACGTCTGATGCAAGTCGAGTGTCCGTTGAGCTTGTGGGTACAACGAACGCTTCGCGGTTCCTTCGGTGTCCCTTCGAGCCATTCGGATACGTTGAGTGGGATGCGGAGGATGCCGTCGCTCCTGGATTCGATGTGCCGCCGATCGTTTGTACCCTTACACGCTCAGGAATTTTTGTAATCTCCAGCGAATCTTTATCGTTTCGGAAACGCGGATCGAAAGCACCACCTGGAGCGTGACCGCGAAGCCCTTGGAGATACCGTGAAATTCCTGTGCCTTGTACCTTTGAAATTCCAATGGAACGCTTTCATGCGAGCGTCGTCGACGCTAACGGGAACCTTTTATAAAATTGCTCTTGATTCGTGAATTAAATCAGACTTATTAAATATTATATGAATGAGCAAAGGATGGATAAAAGTTGGAGGGCACAGCTTATTTAAAACTTGCAAAATTCCTCTCTTTGCAATTTCTGGAATGTGCTTTAAAGCGAGTACACCCATTCTCCGGAATCTTTTTAATTATGAAGCGATTAAACATGCGAGTAAGTAAAATGCAGCGGACGTAATAAGAAGGAAACGAGACTCATGAATTTTAAGATACTACGATATTTATTACTAAAATTGGCTTTGAGGAATTTCTTTAATTATTGCATGGGTATAATCGATACAGTTGTAATCAGTATATTTTTTAGTATCCAGTGTTTATTGTGATATAATCGTTAGAAGTTCACAAATCACGGTTCAACATAATTTTAAGAGAGAAAATTGCAATCTATAGTTTCAATTTGCATACAAGTGCTTTTGAATGTTTTATGTTTCTAAATTGCAATCTTTTATCTCTATTATAATTTTATATATGTACATATCTGTATATTACTCTCCAAAGTTAAATTATTTTAAAGTTATAAATTACAATGCTCTTAAGAGTTTGTAGACTCAAAAGTTATCTTTAGATATTACTAATAAATCTATTTATATATAGTTTAACTTCATTATCTATAGATTAACAAATTGGAGAATTATCAATATATTTGTGATACGAATAATTTTTATTCAAAAAGTTAAATATATATCGTGGGAATTAATAGACTTTTAACCGCGCACGCGCGCACACGCACACACATATTCTATATCTAATAATTACCGAGGAGTAAAAACCGCTGAGGGCATTGTGGTGTACAGATTTGCGGTAATACTGGGCATTTTTAGGCATTACTAGGCATTTTATGGGCATTAGGCCTTGCTAGAACATTATAAAGATAAAATAAGATGAAACAAGATAAAACAAGATAAAGTAATGCCTACTGGACATTAGTGGGCATTGGTGTACAAGATTTTGGCCAGCGGTTTTCCCCTCGTAATTACCTCATTCTAACATCTTTCTATAAAATTTTCACAGAAAAATCAAACACATTGTTTTGCTTGAGACTGAAATAAAAGAAAGAGCACACATTTTTTTTATTACATTGTAATTATATTTTTCTCTTATATTATTTCTCATTTAATAATAATGTTTAAAAAGAAGTACGTACCTCGTTCTCATCTTGAAACTTCTCTTATCCAGCATAAAGCTTCTTGAGATGTTTCTGTGACTCGATGAGTTCCTTAAGATCCTCGTCGACCTGGGACTTCGAACTCGTCTAATTAGTCATTATAGCTTTTCGTTGTACTTTCATGTAATCGACTCCTACTACAATTCTTGTAAATTCGTGACAACCCTTTCCATGTTTGTGAGATATTTCAGTAAATAATGTCTCCTAAGGATTTTGAAAAGAAACAAACAATAATTAAGAAGTTTAAAATATTACTTTATAGTCTCTATTTATCATTGAAATATTTTCTAAACTTTGTAAATGTTTCACCTGATAACATAAACAGTTTAGTGTTATTTATTTTAATCATTGTTCAATTAATTATAATCAATAAACTATTTCTTAGTTTCCGTTTATA
>NW_011967119.1:78752-110481 GCF_000949405.1 Vollenhovia emeryi | reverse complement strand
AAACGCCTCCACCTGGACAAAAATATTATCGCTATTATAATAGCCCCCTTCGTACCGTGAAATTTTGGTTACACAAATCTTCTTCTGGGACTTATAGATTCGAAGATATTTAAGGTCCTAATAGTTATTGCCCCACCCTGTATTATTGTTTGCGTAAAACTTTTGCAGATATCGCATTTTAAAACTCCAGTTTTTTTCCTTTAAAGTAATCTTTACGCATTGTTATGTCATGTCCGAGGTTGTGTCAATAGATTTGAATTTATATTTTTGCAAAAACGTTAACAGTATCGATAGATACTCCGGCAAATCTTACGCAGTAATTGTAAAAAACAGAACCGTAAAACCGTAAAACAAAACACGTGAGCTCGAATTTATGAGTCGTCGGCGCTTGTAACGTTATTTATGTCACGACATCGACATGAAGAAACGTCAACTTGTCTATTACGCTTGTCATAGTTCAACATTTGACAGTACTGAAATGCATTTTCTATCTTTCTATTCTTATTTCGGAGAATGTCAATGAAGAACGACATCTCACTTTTGTATAGGAATAGCTGTTTCCTGTTTTGCGAAGGAAGATACTAAAAGTATTTATATACTGATTCCTTTTCCTGTGAAAGTGATAAATATTAGTAAAGATGCAGAGATTAAATTTGTTCCAATGGAAAATCGAACTAATTGATATAAAATGAGCTACGTGCATTAATTCTGTGTATTTAATGAACAGAATTTAACGGATTAACTAAAACCCCATGTTGTAAAGCGATTAATAGGTATTTAATGATCTTTATTATATTATTACGTGTCGATTCGAAAGATATCTCCAAACTGTTGTAAAACGTGTGCGCAATTTGTCTCGTCAGCAGGCAATACCTTGGTATGTGGGCGCTTGGAAGTTAGTCAAGTGTACGAAGGCGCTGGCGGAAATTGCGGCTGGAAAAAGCTCGTGTATTTCATATTGCGAATTTTGTACTCGGTGATTAAGTACCGTCGGGACTGTTTTAATAACGACGCGACAGTGCTCCGCCCATGTGGAAGCGAGATTTTGTACTTTACTGAAATGTAAATCTGCGAATAGCCCGTGCATTTTAGCTGAGATTTGATGCCAACCAGGTACACCTGTTTCCTAATTGACTTAAAGCGCAAGTTAAAAACTAAATGATTGTCCTATTAAGATTTCAATTTATTTGTTAAATCATAAATCGATATTACGGTACTGAAATTTCTGTTGGTTTTATTCGGAACGTCCCACCTTTTTCTGGGTATCAGTTTTTACTTTTGATCGCGGATTTGATCATCTTTCATTTTAATCTGTCATTTCGTATGTGAATATAAATATATGAAATAATAACAATAACACTCTTTCTCTCCATAATAATTTAAACATTTTTTCAATAATACAGCATCGATTAGCTTTAATATTTCTAACAGAAGAGTAAAATTTTTCTATTAAATTTATAAAATGTATTGTGGACAAATATCTTTCTTTAACGATCTCCTTAATAAAACTTACGTAATTATATGACAATAAAGAAATGATCTCCATTTCAGTTAACTAACACTTCATTCTGCAGATCTAAAAATCATTTTATCGAGATAGACGGCTTGTATGTATGTACACTAGGAATCACTGATGCCTTCCCATAAATTTGTGCACATATCGACACATTTATAGATTTTGCTTGCACGTACATATATGGAAAATGTATATGTATTCTACATGTGCCTAAATTCATATGGGAAGACATCAATGATTCCTAGTGTACATATGTAAACTGACATGTCGGATCTTCTTTTATTATATGTAACGCGAAAGTTGAATGAGGGTTTCATGTCTCCGGCATGCGGCCTCGAGCCAACAGGTTGGATAGTCTCTTGCAGTCGTGTAACGTGAGGAATGAAGGCAGGCGAACGACCTGTGCCAAATTTAAATTCGTCGCGTGCGTTCGCGATATCCGCCACTGATCGTTTTCAGTCTTCCGTGAGCTTTCTCGCGAGGTCAAATAGTGACTAATTGAATAGTCGCGTTGAATAAATTCACTAAGAATAATTTATTCCATTATATATTTATATTGCTAAAGATATTTTTATGCAACTACTTCGCGCAGTATTTTTATATCGGACCCGCCGAAAGTTCGTTAAGTTTTCGCTCGAAACATCAAACCAGGGCCGTTCGTTTTTTGATATAACATTTATTAGCACAGGCTGGAGAATTCGGTTGCACAATTACAATACCAAAGCCAAATTGAAATTTGCCGTACTTTCTTCCGGGCAATGTTTCTCTTTATTCAGCATTATATTACCATTTTTCGTCCTCACAAACATTGCTTGAGAGATATCGCTGAACTTTAATAATTGCATTCTAGTTGAAATAAATCTGAAGTGATTTATTAGATGAAACTCACTGTGTTTTGTATGTGTGTAAGAGAGAAAGGGGGGACAGGGGGAGAGAGTCTTTATTTGTATCTTCTCAATTTCTAAAAAGACACGAATTCTTTATTCGTATTTCAATTGTCCTAAGAACATTTTAAAATAATGACGAATGTTAGTAATTTCAAAGCAATAATATTTTAATTGTACAACAACAATTTGAAGTTTATTTTGTATTTCGAGGAAAAAAATTAATTCTGTTCTGCGTACGTCTCGCATTTTAATCTGTACCGACTGGTGGCTCTTGATTCGACAAAGTAACTCTTTCAACCGCTACTCACAGTTACAATGATTGAAATCTAACTGGAATAACGACTGTCCCTTGGCATAACGAACTTTTTCAGCCGGGCAATTTCATCACACACGTATCTCAGAGTCCGAGCTTTTTTTTTCCTTCCGCTACGAATGCGAAATTAAATTTGATTCTCGACTTGTTCCACTGTTTTCCCCCAATGTCATTCGCACGACTCCCCCATCGCGTCCTAATTGAATAATGTATGTCGAACCATTCGTTTTACTCGGGTTGTATAACTGTGTGTGACGCTCCACTAATCTCGAATGCGCCTCACTGTAAAACAAAATATGCCGCTTTTTATGGCGTATATTTATTAATTTGCACTGTTGTTACCGCACGGAAATCAAGTCTCGCAACAAAATTATTCTAGCGATTCTATTATTATTGTATAGCCACTTGTTAACGTATTACCAAATTAAACTAAATCTAACGAACGTAAATTTACTGAAGGTTAGTAAAATCGAATTAAGTTGTACGCAGTGCGGTTTTTCAGTCTCTGCCGCGCGAAATTAAATGTAATTCGCGGCGTAATAGTCAAAGCTATTTACGAAAGTTAAGGCTTAATGAGTTTAGGCGCCTCGGTCAACGAGAAGATTATCTTTTAATGGCACGACCGGCACGGCAGTGTGTTAATACCACTCGACTCGAGATGAATTCGCATCCGACGGAAACCGTACGTAAGACACAGAAGCCAACTAAGGCAGCCCGCGTCGCACACGTTGCATTGTATCGACTAACTTTACGTGCCAACGACCCCGGGTGTCGGCGAGACACCTTGTTAATCATTTATCGTATCTTTGTGTTAGATCGAGTGATGAAATTGCTAGGCTTTATGATTGTTAGCGGAAAGTTTCTTTCGCAAGTTTCATCCCCTCGTACCTCTCGCCTCATCAATTAGATACCGGGATATTAATGTATTTAGTTTCCCCATACACCGTAACAAGGCTTAATTTACTTGAGAAGGAAATATTACGCGTATATGTAGACACAATGCAATCTTAATATTTCTGTAACATTAGAGTACAGTTTACTAATGCCATTTGACGTTTATGAAAATACAACGCCTGGTATTTTGCATTATCTTCGCATGAAAATCTCGGTGGCGTGCGGTAATAATTAATCGAAGCTTGATTACCGATAATATTCGATTCACGCCGTTATCACGTGTGATTATTTCGTTAAAAATTCGATACTCGTACGCAGTGGAAATTATAAGCTAATTAGCGACGCGTACACGGTTGTTTGCGTAATTTCGATACCAGTTTAATATTGTGCAATGTAATAACCACATAAACTGTCACTAACGACATTAACGCCAATCAGAACAATGGCATTTAACGAAATCGCTACAGTGCCGATAATGAGATATCAATATAACGTTATTGTTATAAAGTATGCGCGTGCTATCGGCAACGTAGTATCCCAAACGCGTCGAATTATTTTTCAACGAGCGAAATAATGCGGACCCCGCTGCATACATAAATCCCCGTGGCTTGAAACGGCAGATATGTGTCTCGCGGCGCTACTCGATGCACCAAGTGGCAAGTCCTTGACTTAATCGCGCGACGTAAGTTAGTGGCCACGGATGTTGGTGACTTCGGTACCACTACTGGACAAGGCTGGGCTCTTGATATCTCGGTGGTACGAAGGGAACCGTGGGGCACCCAAGTGCGGCCTCGAGCCGCTTGGACGGACCGCGATAAACACGTGGTATCCCGGGATTAACACGCTGCCCGCATTGTCTTCGGTCGTCCCGTTTTCCCTGTACGCGCGCGGGTCTACGCGCGCGCCGCACATCTATTTACGGACAGGCATAAATATGTAACGCCAGCAGAGAGTGAGCCCGCTGACGAGGATCGTTAATTACAATTCCGCATTCATCTGGGGCTTAATCGTCGTGTCGGTTAACGCTATAAAAACTTAATTCCGCCCGTGGCTGATTTAATTAATCGCTCGCATATTCGGATAGTCGTGCGAAATGAGGAATTGTTTTGCGGTCCTATTCTCCTACCCTCCCCGCGCGAGGTCGATGCGATTATCCGAACGTGAAATGAGTGGCAGGGCGAGGGAGCCTTTGCCCGAAACTTTATTTTTTAACGTCCACTTTGCTGCATATCTAACGAGGCCTCCCCTCGAACCGAAAGGGCGCAATTAGCATTGCTTTAGATTTCCACCCGACTACCCCGATTCGCCTTTGCTACGAAGTCGGACTGGTTTCTGATCTTATAACGATAATTGGGTAATGAGTTGGCAAACTAAGTAGACATACCTCCGGGCCAAAGTCTCAGGCTGCATCAACGGGGAGTGAGGCGGAATCAAACCTCGGAGTTTAGGTATGATTTGCTAGTATGCACCACCGATCCTGCTCAGGAACCACTGGCTGGACTCTCTTCCTCTCCTCCCTCTGCCTCCCCTCCTCTCTCTCTCTCTCTCTCTCGCTTGCTCTCCCTTTTCCATCCTCCCCCTCCCTCACCCTTTCTCTTTCCTTTACTTCCTCCCCCTCCTCTCTCTTTCTCTCTCTCTCTCAGCTGTTTCCGTTTGCGCTAGTTAGAGAAGCGGTACGTTCGCTTACGAAAGCAAACTTCCATCGGAGCTTCTGCAGACTTGCACGCCGTGACGGGTTTCTGAGGAGGGACGTGGCGGGACGGGGGCGAGATACGAAGCGGCGAGGAAGGCGCAAAGAGAGATTGACTGTGGAAATTTCAAACGTAGCTAGGATAGGGGAGCGAGAAGGTCTCGCCTCGTATTCCCCAGCGAACTTTAAATATTTGAGACGCCGTATATTTCCGACGTTTTATATAACGTCCATAAAACATGCAAACGCACTGAGTAAATTACGAAGTACGCCGGGAACAAATGCTCGGATACGTCACGCAAGCAGTGTACTCGCAAGAGAAGGAATTATATTAAAAGTTATGCCAACAAAAAAAAGACTGTAACTTTTTGCAACTGCAGTGCGCGAGACAGATCAACCATGGGTTGTTTCTTATTAATTTCGCGTCCGTTCAAAAGGATCGCCCGTATTATTTGTTACAGCTTCGTCGATATAAAAATTAGCTGAAGTCGTTAATTAAGAGGAAACTTAGGGTTTCAGGTAGACGTCCGATTCTCAAATACGCACGTAAGAAGAATCTTTTTATGTATCTTATCGTATCTCTGTTACATTTCTTCTAAGTTTAAACAAGTACTCGCTTACCTGATAATCGAAAGAATCGAAGCTTCTAATTTCTGTCTTAATTCATTAAGTCCTACGAGGCCCTTACGCGATTTTCTGTTTTAAATCCTTGTAATAAGGATCCTATTCAAATTTGTTTTAACCGCGATTGATTTAGAAGTGAAAAGAATTGCTCTCTTCTGAAAAGAAGTCTCCCAGGATCTGATGTGTTAAATTGAATTTTATGCCAAGAAATAAGCAAACGGATGAAATTATAACGATATCGCGCTTTCTTTAATGTAAAATTGTGCTTCGCTTCCTCCCTTCTTCTCCCCATTGAGCTTGACCCCAAATATTCAATAATTATGATAATTATAGCTCACTTTTACACAATAATATATTGTGTCTTATGTGTAACTCGAAAATTTAGCACAGTAATAAAATCGAATAACACCGAGAGAAGATTATAAGAGAAAGAATTTTCTCTTAAAATTTACCCTGAAATTTATGTAAATTTTGGCCAACGTGGCATTTGGAGAAACTTTCTGAGAGTTTCTTGAAATTTTACCATACATTGTACCATTATGCTTTGTATACATTTTACTAATAATGGTAAATTTCAAAAAACTTTTATAAAGTTACAGAACGAATGTAGTCTAAGATCTCTGATAATAAACTATAAAATAGAAACAGAAAGGAAGGCGGTAAGAGCCGACGCAGGATGTTAGATGCGGAATACAAAAGTTTAATGTATAAAGACATTCACAATGGTCAAACGTTTCGATCAACTAATGAAATCCTTTTCAATGACACACAGTTGAACAATTTGTGTTAAATTTAACAGATATCACATATCCCAAACGGTTCACACAAATTTTTGTGTTAATTTAACATAATATGGATACGTTAAATGATCACACTTATACTCTGTTAATATTTTAACACAAAATAAATGCAAGTCTCAAAATAATTTGAAATAAATTTTGTGTAAAATTAACATCTTTTTAATGACAAAATAATTTTTTTTCAATGTAAGTTTCACATCTTACAGATGTAATAAGTTAAATGTTATATAGAATAAGATCAATATTTTATTCTGTAAATTTTAACAGATAAATCTTGTTACTAATAAAACATATCTATTGCACAAGATTAAAAAATAAGTACACATTGTGTTGTTTTAACGTTTTTTTTCAGTTATTTTAATAATTTTACATTTGAGGTCAATTAACATAAGAGCAATCTGTTAAATTAACACATGAATGTGTTGACCATTTAACACAAAATTTTTTTAACGGGAAACCACAAATTTTCCAAGTGTGCATATAACAAATAATTACTTATAATAAATTAATATAAATATAAATTAAGAGCGGAAGCTTGAGTTATACAAAATAATCATTATAACAAACGAAAATATCGAGTCCTTCAAGATGCCACGTTGTCCCACGATTACATGATTTCTCGGGATAAACTTTGGGAGAAATTCTTTTCCGTTTAACACATCTGTCAAATATATTAATTTCCATTCTAAAAATGTTGAAATGCTGGACGATCTTTAATGGCGCTTCCTACCGGAGTCGCATGTCTTACCCTCAAAGGTGGAATCGCCGATAATCGAGATCCAAAGAGCGTTATAGTCGGCTTTAATGCCGGGTATTCAGAGCGAGTACAGTGTGCCCTGACACTCGACTTGGGCAGGTTCCAAGGTCCCCGCCGCCTCTCCGTGTGTACGTATATTACGCGCACACGTGCATGCGACTTCACACACGTGCTGGACATTCGGGACGGTAACCACCGGTGTGCCCCAGGCCCCACCTTGACGTGTTCATGCACCGGTCCTCTCGTAAACTCCTGGAGTGCTCCCGCCGCCGCCTCCCTGGCAATCGTCCTTTCTCTCCGCCACCCCTATTCGTTACCCCCTTCGTAAAACCTCGAACCAAGTGGAAGATTGGTTGAACCACCCGCTAACCTCTCGACGTCCCACTCTTATTCTCGCGTTTCTTATTTCGCCCTCCTGCTTGCTCCCTTCTTCTTCTTCTTCATCTTCTTCCGTGGTAGCGCGCGATTCTTTTTCGCCTCGTCCTGCCGGATCTTCGTGTGCCTCATTGAACTCGATGTGCCAAGAGATACGACCTTTACGATCGGCGACCGCTTATCCTTCGGGAATAATAAGATCAAAAGAGCGGTTCTGCATCCCGGCGAAGGAGCTCTCGAAGGACGGTTACGTCGTTTCAAGTACAGAACATATGAGCAGGAAGTCGTGAATGAATGATTAAATAAAGAACGAAAGCTCAATGCAAATGTTTAAGATGTGAATTTTTAGAGAATACCCGGTGGCGAGAGTGGGATTTTTTTAATTTTCTTGTTATTTAAGTATGCTATTATTAAATCGAAATGTCACATAAAAATTGCACACATTTACATACTTTCGTATAATATCGTCTTGAGGAATTTTCTGTAACCTCTTATTCATATTGTCGCGCGAAATGATAAATATTTGTCTCTCTGCGTGATAAAGGTAAGAGAGATACTAATTAATCTTTATATAAGTTTAAATGATTTATCGGTGAGGAGCAGCGCAATGTTTAAAAAGTCATCCATAAGGCAGTTTTACATTTCTTCGTGTGACGTACCGTTTTGGCACGTAATATCAATGATTAATGGTAAAGCGACCTTATGTTCTTTCAAATGTACGATAAGACGGAAGGAGTAGACTCGCGTTGTATTTGCCGAAGGAGAGAATGGACGCAGCAGGGCCCATTATTTTTGCCATAGTTTTACAATTGGGTGGGTGGTCTGACGTTTTCGCGTACGTGTCCATTCGTGACGCGTATTTGCCTGGCTTTAAGATACTTCCATCGGTCCAATTTTTCGCAAGAATGTGACACGTAGCAATCTTGGTAACCTCGGGGCTGTGCCGCGCAATTTATTGGCCACCGAGTGCAGCTTCGACGATTTATCTTCCCCCTCCGCTCCTCCTTTCTTCTCTCACCATCACGCTGTCTCCTTCCTTCTCTTTTGCCCTTTTCTCTCTCTCCCCCCTCCCCCCCCTCTCTCTCTCAACCTTTGCATCCTTTTTTTCTGTGCCATTTCTTCTTTCTTTCCGTCTCGCCCCCTTTTTTCTATCTCGACCATCGCTTACGATCGAGTTGAATCAACGTTGAAACTCTACCTGTACCTGAACTTCGATATCTCAAACTTTCCGCCGCGATATTTTGCAGTATCGACAGTTATCGGGCTACAAACTCGCGGGGCCTTGTGAATAATTTAAAGCGCAATATTTCGTAGTAGTCGTTCTGTCTAATTTGCTGTTTTAGTAATGAAGTGAAGCGAAATCGTGTGCCGTTTGATTCTAACAGTACATTACATCCGACGAACGATCACCTCGGTTTATTAGTACGTCGCGTGATAACCACATTAATTTGCTGTTAGAACCCTCATTCGCAGACAGAATGTAAACTAGGCACTTCGAAGAAAATTGCGTTTTTGCGAAGCAAAAAGCAATATTTGTTACAGTGACAGTCACATCAGGGAATAATATTTCCAACGATGATATTTAAATAACGCATTTAATAAATGTACTTTAATGTTCAAGTATTTCGAAATAACGAATGCTATATCTTACATGGGAATTTGTGTCCTTCAGAAGTGCACGGAAAAAAACATTTAGCTGCTGTAGCTAAAACTTAGTAAAATAGGGACAGCTAATATTTTTAGTTGTGATAGCTCAATATTTTGCTACGACAGCAAACCGTTTGCTGTCGCACCTAATACAATAGGCACATGTGCACATAGGCAGCAAACCGTTTGCTGTTGTAGCAAAATATTGAGCTATCACAACTAAAAATATTAGCTGTCCCTATTTTAACTAAGTTTTAGCTACAGCAGCTAAATGTTTTTTTCCGTGTGGTTCACAGTAATAAAATTCATTTTACACGAGGAAGAATGGCGGACGATTCCCGATGAGTCTCATCGGTGATTGATATGATGAAGAATCCTTAAAAGTTGAAATTTAAAAACTCAGTTTTAAACTGCGGTTGACCGCGAAATAGATAACGAACGAGCGGACAGAGTCGGAAGATTTTAGGCCGTGCTGAAAGGCACGTTGCGTAGCAAAAAAGGAAAGAAAATCGAGATCTGCAGGTGTAACGCCCGCAGCGACCGGGCGATAAAATGCACGCAGGCTCTCGATGTAGGGAGGACCGGAGAAACCGTTCGCGATCCCTCGGGCTCGATAAAAAATGCAGTGATCACATTTCGGCAGAGACTTCGGAATCTTCAAACTATCTCGCCTTCTTTGATTCTCACCTCTTCGTACCTTCGCTCGCCCTCCCTTCTCGATCGGCGATACCGCTCGCCATCCCTCGCAGCGCTTGACGTACGTATTGCTTTTAATATTCTCTCGCAACCCTTTGATGCAATCGTTCTCCCCGAAAAATTACCTTCTCTTGGATGGATCAGCCTTGCGACCCGAGTCAACGAACTTACCGGCAATACTCTCGGGCGTTTTCAAACATAAACGCGCGCTGACTGCAGACGGCCATCGAATAATCCACTTATTCATTCGAGATTTTCCTTAACGTGGCCGATACTTTTTCTTCGCAGTTGCTGATAACCGCGAGGCCTAATCGGCTTAATTTCGTCGGATAAGTTATTTCCAAGCAACAAACTGAAAAAGCCTATTGTAAGGACTTGGAACCAAAATCGCATACTTACTTGCCACCGTGCTCGAATTACGTTTAACAGGTGGTTGACAAGTAAGTACCACGAGATGCCGTGGATATGATTTATAATTATGACTCGTAATTTCTGATGTACGGCACCAACATTCTTTTTAAATTACTTTTCGTGATCGATTATTAGCATCGAATTGCTCAATGACGCGATAAAATTGGAACGTGAAAGACAAATCAGTTCGGGGAAATTACTTGTTCTTTAAATAATTAAATTTTTCCTTGAATAAAACGTTTTTACGAAGCGCTCAAAATTGCATTTATTATTTGTCGTTTGTTTTATTATAATTATATCGCGATAAAAATGTCATTTATTACGGAAACATCTATTTTCCTTTCATCTCGGCTAATCTGTGCAATGTCAAAATTTCTATTTCGATTATTTAGAGATGATTGTATAATCTTATTTCGTCTCTAATGTAGTTAAAAAACTTTTAATTATCGATTATAAGAAATGCATATTACATTATCAAATTTAGTTTAGATTACTCAAATTAATTAGTATTCTAATATTATTCGAACTTGGAAATTGTTTATAAAATAATATACGTATATGCAGGCGTGCGCGCAAATTTATGCATTGTACTGTCTTTCGTATACTCTGGGGGAGAAAGAAAGACAGTTAGCAACCGATTTTGGGGCCCGAAATTAGTAATCGAGTTATTTGGATTGTTCGTAACTCTAGTCTCTTACGAATTTTACCCCGTGTAACTAAAAATCGCAATTAACTATTCTATCTATATCCAAGATTTTTTAATAACACTAATCAATTCTGTCAATTAGTTCTGTCGATATTCAGTAACACAAAGATAATTTTTATTTAAAAGGCACCAACCGAAGTATTAAGTTGCTTAACTACAAAAAATGGGTCAAAATTTTTCCCAGAGTAGATTTACGAACGATCCAAATAATTTGAATACTAATTGTCGGCCCCAAAATGGGTTGCTGTCTTTCTTTCCCCAGAATATAACCGTGTATAATCGTTGGTTGCCGTTACATCAGTACTCTCAGTTATAAAAATGATTAATTGCATTTGACAAGGAATCTTTCACATTCTCTTGATAGCTCTGCCAATACGAGCGCAATCCAGTCCGAGACTCCAGGCGGCTGGTCGAGCTGCGGCAAGTGTCTAGACGACATGAGGCTCATGCAAAGATTAGCGATCAGCGGACTGCTGTCCGTGATCCTGATCCTTCTCATAACCGGGACATTTATAACACGGCGCGATCTCGCGAGTGTCGTCGATCGGGGTGTCGCGCCGGAAGAGCGTAGCGAACAGTTGAATCCAGCCTGGGTGCAGGACAACGTGGTTCCTGGGCAGGACGAGCCTGCAATCGATGATAAAGATAAAAATAAAGATAAGGACAAAGATCGACGTTTAGATATCAGACATAAACAATTCGAGCCTTCGGTGGTCGAAGCGCCGGCCGCGTCTGTTCCTGACATTTACGTTATTAGACCGCCTAATCCACCTCTGGATGATGTAACGAACCAGCGCCGTGAAAAAGTTAAAGAGGTAAGATCGCACTTGACTTTTGTTATGCATGCTAGATTTAAAAAAGAGGATGCCGGTGTGCGTTATGCAAAGGGTTAAACTCGAAGAGGTAAGCCTCACAATAAGATTATGCTTAGTTTTATATTATTATAATTATTTATACATATATATTTTTTCTAATTCTTTATCACACTAAAAAATTATTCAACGTTGACTTTACGTTTTGTTCACTTTGACAAACGTATGGTTTAAGGTGAAATATCCATTTTCTGCATTTGAAACCTGCATTTTCCGAAAACTCATTTTGTTCACGGTAGTTTTTACCACTGTCGCATTGTTCGTCACTGTGGCGTCAAATGGTGGCGGAAATTAAAGAGATTCGTAAGGGAAAACCGATGTGCTCTTTATTCGTCCTGCCACATCGACATTCGCGTTTGAATTAATGGGTAGAAAAAAATAAGAGAAAATCGCTTGGGACGATAAGTTAAGCTTAATAAAACCAATTTTTTTTTAATTACACACCCATATAATTTTTTACGATAATCCAATTCAATTAGATTGTTAGAGTGTTCAAATAAATTGTTGTAAAATTAAATTACAATTTAGATTAAAGAGTTGTGATTAACGCTATATTTTCGGCTAAAAAATTTACTTTATTAAATTTAATTAAGGAACACAGCCTTGAAGTCCCTCTCAGAGTTTTACAAAATTGCATTATAATGTTTGCAAGAAAGAAAACGAACTTCGTGCCAATCTCAAAACAGAGAAGGCGCTAATAATGATGAAAAACATGTTTTCTGTGTCAGATTTAAATTCTTGGTAGCAAGATTAATCGAACGCGACATACCGAGTTTGTATCAGAAATGGACAAACAGAACTCAATCAATTAACTCCCTAGCAACCGACAGTTGCAAAAAACGGGGAAAATGGCAGATAACTGTCTAGTGAGGTGTCAAACTAGATTGACCAGCGCACGAATGTCATGTTCCATGACGTACCTAGTATGACTAAGTTGATCCAGCGTAGCCATCTCAATTTAGAGTTTAATCGATTCTTGTCCTTTGCAGTAACATATGACGAGCAGGTGCTCGTCGAAGGGTAGGTCCGATCGTACTTCGATAGGCAGATTAATTAATTCGATCGTATTCAGCGTCATGAAATGGACATTTCATCTTTTTATCTGGAAACGAGAGAACTGTTAATACTTGACATATTAGTATTTCATTATTTCATATACTTTTAACGCTAATATTTTACATTGTTAATCTTTTCTACATGATCTATTTTGCAAAATGTAAAGCTAGAGGATATAATACGAAAAGAGAATTAAATATTTTCTCTCGCTAACCCACTTTCAATCAGCGACGCCGGTATGTTTGCTTGGAAAAACGATAATGTAATGCGATTATTAAAACTAGTTAATAAAATGAATATTATGCGTATATATTATGAATGATATGAATGAATATTACGATATTGATTTCAGGAAAGTAATATATAATTCGAAATACCTGAATTTCCAAATTAAATGGTTATTATAAAAATATTTTCACCGGCTTCGTTTCAATTGCAGTAACTAAACTACGATTCCTTACTTTATTCGGGAAATGGAACCAAAGTCAGAAATAAAGTAAGAAACCTAATAACGTCAGTGTTCCTTGATTTAAAACAATTGTTTTTACATTCTTTGGTTTATCGTAGACATTTTGTATTTCCTCTCTTTGTGATCGAGAAAACGCGGTTGCGCTAAACTCATTGCGCAACCTCGTTGACGGCGTCACATGGTTTCAGATGAAACGAGGGAAATCGCTACGTCGCGGTTCTTGAATAATTCCGAACGGAGAAACGTGGGTAGCCATCAGACTAATTGTTTTCAGTCGTGCTAATGCAGTAGGCGTGACCACCCATTATCATGCCATGGAACCGACGCTGATTAAAACACTCGCGCATTTTTCATGCCCGCACGTTTAAGGCGTATCTTCACTTCGTTTTATCGCGCATATCAGATATTAAATTTTCACCCTCTCAAACTTGAAGTAATCGTCACTCTCGCCAACCGCGAGAAGTGAATTCAAATGGCTACAGGCTTTTGTGAGAAATTAAATAAGCCGGGCGTTTATAGAAATCTTCCAATTTCAATTAATTTTATTCATTTCCTTCCTGCTTCTCTTTCATTTAGTTACTTAAAAAATTATCACTCGTACGTTGTGTAAATTCTACAAAAGATTTTTGTAATAATAATCAGAAACGAATAAATGAACATTAAAAAATTAAGAATATAAAGAATCAGAAAATGGTATTTTAAGCTTACAATTAGAGGGAATAAAAAACATTTTCACCAGATACATATAGTATCAAGTTTGCCACTACGATTGTTATATAAAAATATTATTGCGCCTTTTTAACTTTATCTCATAAATTATTCCTCCTTTTTTATTTTTGTATAAAAAGGATGGCTATTTTTAATCTCGTTGCAAATTGATAAAACGGAAATATATGATGAAAATATCAGTCTCAGTTTTGTCACATAGTATCAAGTTAGCTACTTTGATTATTATATAAAAGTGTCAGTGCGCTTTTTAATTTTATCCCGTAGATTATTACTCCTTTTATTTTTGGATAAAAAAAGACGAGTATTTTTAATCTCTTAACAAGTTGACGAAACACAAAAGTATATTGTATAATGAAAACGGCGGTTTTTCAGTTTTGCCATGTCGCGTAGTTATTTGTTGAATGCGAACCATAGTAACAGTTTGAACATTCTTCCGCTCCACGGCGCCAGGTGCTTCGTTACGATAGCGTCTGCAGAATATATTCTCTTCCTCACGAATTAGCACTTAGAGATCTGGAAATTTCGTGGGAGGATCCAAGAGCGGGCGGCGTGAACGGCAACTGCGGGAGTCCGACAAAGTCGCATTGTCTATCGAGTCATACAAGTTGGGCACAATGGTGACGGCTTCCTTTAATGAAAGATGCTAGTTAAGGGAGGCAGGATAGGATAATGATAGAAGTATGGAGTTCGCGAAGCGGTAGGACGGGGGGAGGCGAGAGAGCGAAGGCACAGGCTCTTCTGACGCTACCTTTCATCCGCGGATCTCGCAGAATGGCGCGAGGGAAGAGAAATGGCGATGCCAGTTCCACATCGGTTCCACTTAGCAAAGATTAATTCGCGTTGGTTTGAGAGCTCCTGTACAATGCGCAACTCGCCTAACAATAATAAACAAAGCTATAATTACTCTAAATCCCGTTGAAGGTTTACAACCCCCTTGGATGTAGGATTTCGAGGTCCCTTCTGTCATCCCGTTTCGTCCTGCCTCCCCTCCTCCCTGCTCTCTGTCTCTCCTCCCTCTTTCTCTCCCCCCCTTTCTCGTCCCTTCTTTATCTCTCTCATGCGACCTTTATATCTTCTTGCTGCTACCTTTCTGGAAGCAGACATATACATATCCCGGGCAGTTTGTACCTAAACTCGTTGCATTGAGCCTGGGTTGTATATGTGCCAAGAGACGCTCGAGATGAGTAGAATTTCCTACAACGTCCTTTACG
This sequence comes from Vollenhovia emeryi, assembly GCF_000949405.1. Taxonomy (NCBI): domain Eukaryota; kingdom Metazoa; phylum Arthropoda; class Insecta; order Hymenoptera; family Formicidae; genus Vollenhovia; species Vollenhovia emeryi. Next base: position 94,828 of record NW_011967119.1, on the reverse strand, counting down.
TAGTGGTTCTCATAGTGTCGCCTGCTCTCACGCTCCCAACTTGAGGTGCATGCAACACGTTGCATGAATATGCATTTATATTTCTTTCCGCTGTGTGCTCGCTTTCAATTATACAGTGGCGCCTTTGCGCGACGGATGCATATATTCCTGGGGCTTTAAATATATCTGATAAGCGTGTAATAAAGTAACGAGAAAAACTTAGAACGTAGGCGGGGGGGGCTTTTCCGACGGCGATGGATTCGGTATAAAAAGTTATCAGTTGGCTGAAAACCCGTGCGGTCCGTAAAGAGTGATTGTTACATAAATTTTCAGCTTCCGTTCTCGACAGTCTGATCGTGGGCGACTCGGGCACACAACCTTTGTACGTAACCACATTTAATCGCGGAGATACGTCAGAAATTTCACCAGCGTTTAAAATGAGATCCATTCAACGTCATAATTGAGCGAACGAAAAATATAGAGGACGATGCGTTTGCGACTTGATTCGCGAAACTACGCGATGAACGTAATTTACAAAGCAACAAATGGAAAAGTCATTAGGTATTAAACTGTTTTCACACTCAGGGTATCAATTTTTGATAGACCCCCGCGAGCGATTGCGAATTTACCGAAAATTCACTGTCTATCTTAAGCTCTATTTCTTTTTAACGCGCGATCTCTCTCTTATTTCGTCCTCACCAATTCCTTCGCCTTTCCTCTCCGCTGGATATTAAGTTTCCTTCTCGCCCCGATTGACTTTTCCTCAAAAGTGCAACGCGTAAAAATGCGTCCGCTTCTCTGTGCGCGACGGGCGCGGTTAGATTTTTATGACGTGCGCGAACCGTTTTTAAAAGGCTTCATGACGTTGACCCTCGTGGCGGGCTCGGCCGTACCGCAGGTAAAAAAGGATATCGTATATACGGAGTCGCGCTACTCCTGACGGTGCCGGGCGCCGGGGAAGAGCGCGCGCGTTTCATATACACATGCGTGTATGCACGCGGGCAGATGTGTGAGTATGTCGACCGGCGGCAGAGGGTTTGGGGGTGCTTTCACAAAATCACGGTGGGACGCCGACGCGGCGGGACGACTGGGACGGTCGTGGAGGGCAATAAATAACGTAAATTGAAAACCGCGGGAAATAAAGAGAGGAAATAAAAGCGCCACGGTTAAGTACACTTATACGTGCCCGGTATCGGCAACACACCCGCGCGCGGACCCGCCGCCGATGCGCATTTGTGTGCATCTCTCCCCTGGAGTATCCAAAGCTTTTGCTTTGTTTGTGTACCATGCATACTCAATCGTCTGACGGAGCATCGCCACCCCCCCCCTCCCCCACCCCCTCTTCCCACAACCCCCCACAGTCCCCGCGCCGCCTCTTCCACCCCGTGCTCCCTTTTCGCCGAAGCCGCGCCGCTGCTTTTCCTCCCTTCCAGCGCGCATTTTGTTTATTAATGGAAATGCGTGGAGCGCAGGCAATTTGAAAGGATATTTTCTCTCTCTCAAAACGCGAGAGAGCTCCCGCGGGTGTTCTACAGAATTCATATCGTCTGCGATGCTCCAACCTGCCGCGGTTCGTCTGCGCGTGAGTAATGCGCGTAAAATAATGAATTTATCCATAAGCTTGAATTAATTAGAGGCAGATTTAGGATGCAGGGCTACATGCGAGTTTCATAATAAATTCCCGCGTTTCTTTTCTGTCGACGCGGCGGCACCGGGGAAACAAAACCCGGAGGAAATTGCGAGTCGCGATCACTTTTACTTGTCCCACTCCTAATCCATCGGATACGTTTGACACCCTAGCGCGGTCCAGTCCCGAATAGAAATAGGTAAGAAGAAAAAATAAATGCTGCATAATTTTATCGCCGACTCAAATAGGCATCTCTGCGCGCGCGACCGGTGCACCGCGTTTTCCAAGCCGGTGCTTACTGCTTAACCGCATTAAATGGTTTTAATGGATTACTCTTGGATTACAAAAGCGAAAGAAGAAAGAAAAAGGAGCTCGGTCTTCCGGATGAGTCGGGGAGCGAAGCCGGTTACCGCGGAAGTGACGTAACAAAGAGAGAATAATTGAACGAGGCCACACGTCCGACACGAGGTTTTGCCTTCTCCTTGTCCGCCTTGCATCTTCGCCCCCTCCCGTGTCCGCTCCACGCCGTTCCCTTTCGATCCGCCGACCGACACCGAGGCTAATGGTTTAATCCTAACATGGATGTTAACCAGATTACCGGCTACAGATCCGACATGTGCCGTGCATTCGCCGCGGTTTCTACGGAACAAATTATCCACGATTACATGGATAATGGCGGAAGGCGTTGAACGGCGCGATGCGCGATGCCGCCGTCAACCTGTACGATCGTGATCGTCCTCTGCAATTTTCTGCATCACCAACCCGCTTTCTAAGCGGGGACGTAATAACGCGACATCATCGCCTTGCGTGCTCCACGGAATTTTGCATCCTTACCGCGACAGCCCGCTTCAACGTTTTCACCCTCGCGCGGTTATCGCCCGCTTATCACCCTTTCCGTGGTCCGAAACTGGAGAACTTCGTCGTTGCATCAAACAATTTCTGTAGATCTTCGAATAAACGTACCGTCTTAACCCTTTGAAATTCAGTTGGGGCAAATAAATTTTGTTTCATTCAACAAAACGGGTCTCTCAGTGTACAAGGATTTTTGGGGTCGCTGATTACGAATCCGTTATCAGATTTTCATAATTCAAAATGGCGGGTTCAAGATGGTGCAATTCAAATCTAAAAAGAGCGACATCATTCGACTGTAATTCAACTATGCTAAGAAACCTTATTTAGATATTATTAGGACACGTGGAATCTAAATTCCAGTTAAAAGTTCTTATAGAATATAAAAATAGCACGCGCGAAATGGCGGGTGCAAAATTGAAATTTGATCATTTCTTAGAATTTACTCATTGTTGTCACTACCCAGAGTTAACATTTTTATTGCTAAGATATCCAAAAAAATGCAAAAAGAACTCGACCTAAATGCGTTGACTAGAAATTAAATGGCCAGAAGAAGTAAAGAAGTTGAGGTGGTAACGTGAGTTACCAGCATAGACATAGTAAATGTAGACTGAGCGTCCCCTTGCATAAGCTGAAGCTTGTGAAGAGAGAGAGACAGAGAAGATTTAAGAAGACTTTCTTTCTCTGTCTCACAATGGTGACAAAGGAGGCGCAGGCACGATTCTTTTCTTTTATGATAATGTAAGGCAGAGAAAGAAAATCTTAAATCTTCTCTCTCTCTCTCTCTCTCTCTCTCTCTCTCTCTCTCTCTCTCTCTCTCTCTCTCTCTCTCTTTCTTCACAAGCTTCAGCTTATTCAATGGGACGCTCAGTCTATATTTACTATGTCTATGGTTACCACCATGCTTCAAAGGGTTAATCGTAATTGCACGTTGCAGAAAGTCGCAGAAAATAAATCCGATTCATTTCGATGCGACTCAGGGCGTAGATAATTGTGAAATGACATGCGTTTCTCTTCCGCCGTTGTCTCGCGATTCCTCGTGGTCTTCGATTTTCACTTTTTTATTTTATTTATTACAACCGCGGCCGAAGAAGGGGAGAGGAAGGGGCTCTTCTGGTAATGCCACTGGCCAGGTCTTTTCGATATTATATTGCTCCTAAATTATGCCGTCATAAAAACGTGATGAAGCGACCGTGACCGCGGGTGCCCGGCAAATGGCTCGAAAAATCAAGAGAAACGGAAATAACGGTCAACGAACGGACCGGGCGATATATTTGTTATTCACGGAACAGCTCACGTGGAGCGTCCATCATCCTAGAAACTTGATATCCTTGGTATCAAGGCTTCGACTGTGCACACCGTTAATTATAGAAGGGAGATTCCAAAATTCGGAGACATCGATTTGTACGTATACTTGGTGTGTATTTTTAACATCGCAATTAATTTTTAATACGAGCTGCCGTGTAGTTGACTGTGAATCCTTTGAAAAGCTTAAACTTTTATGCCGAAGAAAGTGCACACGGAGAAAATTTTCTCTTAAAATTTACTCTGAAAATCATGTAATCGTGGGACAACATGTTGAAGAACTTTATGAGAGTTTTTGAAAATTTTACCATACATTTTACTAATAAACTGTGTACTAATTGTAAGTATAATTACTAGTAAAATGTATGGTAAAGTTTCTAAAACTTCTCTTAAAGTTTTTCAAAATGTTATCCTATTATATGATTTTCAGAATAAATTTTAAGAGAAAATTCTCTCCGTGTAGAATTCGAAAAGAAGATTTATAATATTCATCACAGCAATTGTGTGATGGTCGATAATTGACCCTGTTTTACGTACATTGGAGGAAAACATGGATATTTTTATTCGCAGAGTGAAATGTTTGCACTTTTTTGCCGCAGATGATGAAGCATGGCTGGGACAACTACGTGCGTTATGCATGGGGGAAAAACGAATTAAGACCAATCTCGAAGAGAGGTCACAGTGCCAGTATCTTCGGGGCGTCGAATATGGGTGCGACTATCGTCGATGGACTTGACTCTCTTTATATCATGGGTCTACACGACGAGTTTAAGCAAGGGCGCGACTGGATTGCTGAGAATCTGGACTTTGATATCGTGAGTACCACTTTTATTTGCTTTTATGTCCGCGTATCTCTCGATGACATTTATCAAATACTTGTGCTGAGATAACCACTGAAACTTGAGTGAGTTATAACGTATACCTTGGAAAGCGACATACAAGAAAAATACTTTTAACACAGTTAAAATAAGTTTCATAAAGCATCATTACTATAAAAATTCATGATTTAAATGAAGAACGAAAAAGACTGTGATCTTTGGGCTGTTTATAAAAGTCGAAGGATTCTATTTTATGTTAAATGATATATCGATAGATTAAATATTAAAATAAATATATTTTTATAAAACTCATAATATAGCGGACTTAGCGCATATTACTTTTAATAAATTATCTGTCAAGTGTTTATTTTAATCGTGGGATTTGACTGACGTTAATCACGAGAGGATTTAACCATATCTTTTTCCATGCCAAATTTACTTCTCTCGAAAAATTATAAAATACTTTTCTTTTGTGAAAATATAAATTAGCACGTTTGAAAAAATTTTGTTAATAATGTAAAATTTTATATAATTATTAACATTTTATACGATGCGAAGGATAATTTTAGCATGAGAGCAAAACATAAATTTCGAGTTGTGTTTTAAATTTGCAAGCGCAAATATTTTTTCTATGCATATTTCTTTGAAGAATTTCTGTAGTTTTTCCTTCCATAACTGCGAAAGTACAGTGATGTCTATCTAAGTGAAGGTATCACGATGAAAGTTCGACATTCGCCGACACGCGTCGAAACCAATTTCGTCCTGAGTCAACTTACCTGACGCAGCCATGTCATCATCTCCTTTTTCGCGGGCCCCAACGGAAGCGAACTTTTGATATAGGCCCGCGTCTGCATACACTATTCCCTCCTCCGCACCATCTTTCCTTTACTTTTACGTTATACAACATGCCGGAAATGTGTTTGCTCGAAGAAAGTCCTGTTCTGACGAGTTGTCGAAGACACCCTTCGATTTTCTCTTGGCGGGCGACCTATTCAGATAAAATCTAATAAAGAAGTGGAATAACATTATTCTGTAGACACTCCAAAGCGGAAGTTTAATTATATAATTATCTCTCTTCTGCTAATTATCTTCTATCTCTCAAAACAGATTTCAAAATTAAAATAAGTATTATTTTTCAAACGCGGCATCTATAAATATACGAGTTTTTAAATGATACGAGCAACAGAAGAAGGTAGTGTTGAAAAAGAAAGAAAGAGGGTGAAAGAGGCACGGATGAAAACATAAAAACTTTTTCAAAGGAACTTTTGCAAAAATTCGACATAATTCTTTGAAAATAGCAAACGTTCCCTTTGTCACTGCGTGGACATGTGACCTTGATGGAAAACGAGAATCTTATCTTTAGAGAACAGGACCACGCTGAAATATCTCAAATCCCCGACTGGGTCCAATATTTTCTCGATAAAATATCGCAACGGACCATTTTGTAGGACACAAATTGTCAGCTTAAAGTTCCGACATAAAATATTTCATTGCGACATCAAATATTCTCTTCGTGTGACGAATGTGTGATAAAGTTTAAAAAGAATTACAATACTAAACGGTGTATAATTCTTCTCAAATATTTTCGCGAATTAAGAGTTTGTGAAACAGAAATTTCCCTTAGGATTTTATTAAACTTTTGCTTACGGCAATACTTACCGATAACATGATATTACACGATAATGAATATAAGAGAAATTGTATTTTTATTTTTTTAAATTCTGTTTACTCTATATATGTAACCACATATATCGACGAAAATTAAGAAACGGCACAATGAATCGTAAATTAAATCTCATAATAATAAGTGGAGGGTAGGAAGGCCAACGCAAACTGTACGCAGTTAATGAGGCGTAGTCTCTAAAATAGTCATGAACAATTTAATAGTAAAACGTAAAATACAGACGTTTCGATCCACTCCGGATCATCTTCAGTGTCACAAGAATAACTAAAAATAATGAAAGAAGAATTTCAACGTAAATTCAGCAGAAAACGCAACAATTAAAGAGAAGGAGAATACCAACCATACGTTAAAACGTTTTATTAGTTTTAGTTATTTTTTGTACACTGAAGATGATCGGTCCGCAGTTGATCGAAACGTTTGTATTTTACGTTTTACTATTAAATTGTCCATGACTACTTTATTAACTCCTTATTAACTCCGTACGGCTCGCACTGGCCTTCCTACCCTCCACTTATTTTTATATTTTGAGAGCCTAACTATATAGGATCTTAAATCTCACAATATTGTGAAACTCTGTACAAAGTAAAGAGATAGATATTTTTATACCTGATACAATCAATATATGTACGGAATAAATGAATAAAATACATTATATAATTGTTTATAAATAATTATTTATAAATAGTTTTTTAAGGCTCAGGCAAATACATGTTTATTTTATTAAACATTCTGGCCCTACGAAAATCGATTCTGAAGACATGTTACCTTCAAGGCAGCCCTGATAAACAACGCATTTAAGCGCTTAATTAACTTAATCGTTATGTAAATCGATGCCCGCGGTATTTCTCTGTCGGTGCGTGCGGGAAGAATAAACTTGAACATTTTCGCGTGGCAGTTTCGTAAGTACCGAGCCAGGAAACTTGGCCCGGTTTATCCAAAGTTGGTAACAGCCTCCTGCACCCTCCGACTCTCCTCAAACTCTTCTCTCGCAATGTTCCGTCGGATTTCTAAGTGGATAACTTGCTGTATTAGCTGCTTTCGGCTTGCGGTAACCGGCGTGTCAACCGTGTTAGAAGTTATGCCTACTGTTTCATGGTTGTTTCTGGAATTCTTTCGTCTCTCGTATTGTTTCGGCTGCAGGGAATGCAAAATTACATCAGGGAATATTAGATGTATAATTTTACGGTCAAATTTTTTTCATAATTTACTAATTTGTGTTTTTCTCTTACATACGCACGCAGGCGCGCATAAAAGATACGTTTATGCAGAGATTGTGAAAGAGTTTCAACTAAAGTATTTATCACAATGATCGAGTCTGAGTCATTTACACTATAAATATGTGTGCATTTACAATTTTTTATATTTCTTACTCTTTGTAATTTTAGAGAGAAACGTATTACATGCAATTGAATAAAATTACCAAGTTAATTTTACAAGTGTCAAATAGTTAATATTGAAAACACGCATAAACATAAAGCTCAGATATTCGAGTATAAATATATCTTACCTTTATTACGTGTATCAAATTATCCCGACATTATTATTGTGATCAGCATCTGAAATTAAAAAGAATAAGGATGAAGAGTACTCCGTATCTCTCACGCACGTTCAATAAGAACGATAAAGGACGAAATTAAAAGGCGGCACGGCAACGATTCATCTCGGTTATTCGCGTCTGGTCAGTGAGATAAATTCCAATGGTCGATATGAGCGAGAAGACCAAAGGAATACCGTACAATATATATTGCCTGCAATGAGATTTATACAAGAATGAAAACAGCGCGGCGAGTGCGCAGGTTTTGCACGGGCCGTTAGGTGGGAACCGAGATCATGGACGGGTTATATGGACTTGTCCGCGATTCGGACGGGCGATAAATTCGGGAAGGAAACTGCATCTGAAGGGGCCTAACTGCTCCAAGTACAAAACGATGACTCGCATCGCGTATTATGCGTTAAAGGATGCAGGTACGAAGAGGGGAATACAAGGTACTGGCCGCATTTAGTATCTGACACCGTCATTTCACGTTAATATACGCACAGCCGTATAAGATTAAAGAAAAGGATGATGAAATATGTGTACGTCTTATATACAACAAAGTAGAATTTATATTGCTATCAGTTTAAGATGCTATAAGAAAGATTGTTAAAAGCAATATTGCGTAACAAAAATCAATATCAGAACATTTCTACTTAATCTTTATACGTAATCGTTGAAATTTCTCTATTGATTTGTTGACACAAAATGTGAGAATGATGTCGTGTAGCACATTAAGCTTGTGGCATAGTATCAATGTTAATAAGTTAGAATAAATTTACATAACTTGCATTTGCATTTACGTTTACATAAACGCATACATTTGTTTTTGGTATAAGCACGATAATATGAAAACATTTTGGCCGCAAGCCTTTTCACTTATACATACAGGGTGTCCCATTTTAACTTTCACACTCGAATATCTCGAAACCACGGCGGTTTCGGGGGCGATTTAGTAGCGGTAGAAGATTGGTCACTTGGGGACATTTTCAACGTCATTTGAAAGTCAAGTCCAATTTTTTAAATAGAAATCCATACTTTGTATTGCAGATTCTGATTCTTCGTTGAAAAGTATGTAACTTTGTCTGAAACAGTTTTTTATTCGCCTAATACTTTTTGAGATATTCAAGAGAAAATTAATAACTTTTTTCAATATTTAGCTCACGGTATCTCGATAACTATTTGTCGGAGGGAAAAGTAATACAGGACTATTTTACTTGATTTGGTCTCAGGAATATGCCGTTGCAATGGTGCTTCAATTAGTGAAATTTTTTGTGTATTGTAGCATACACAAAATTTACATACACAAAAATTTTCAATAATTGATGCACCATTGCACAAACAGTTATCGAGATATCATGAGCTAAATATTGGAAAAGTTATCAATTTTCTCTTGAATATCTCAAAAAGTATTAGGCAAATAATAAAATGTTTTAGACAAAGTTACTTACTTTTCTAAAATTGACTTGACCTTCAAATGACCTTGAAAATGACGCCAAGTGAGCATTAAAGCCAAGCAATCTTCTACCGCTACTGAATGGCCTCCCTTAAAACCATACAGCTTTTGTTTAAAATATTTTCCCCGAAACCGTCGTGGAGATATTCGAGTGTGAAAGTTAAGATGGGACACCCTGTATATACAGCATTTACAACCAGCGTATTTTTTAGCTTTGTCAACTTAAACTTGCTGTTGTTTAAAAAAATTATGCGATTTTATTTTACAGTTTTTTCAGGGGACGAAAAAGTATTTAACTGAAAGCCGCTTAGCGACAGTCACGTATTTTCTGCTGAAATTTAATATAATAAAAAATTTAATATAATAATTAATGTATATTAAACGTCTTTTTTAAATAGATCGTGTTATTAAACTACTCCAGGCCCTTTCCATTTAGAAGCCTGTTTGACCAGTTCTAAGCTGACCTGATATAATAATATTATAGTAGTACAGCAAACGTATAAAGAAGAAAGATGTAAAAGAGGGTATTAAAATTATAAAAACCCTACGGTTTGTGTTTATTTCTGCTATATAGCATTACAATCATGTCTGTCTGTGTCTTTAAATTGAGAATGTCTTCTAATCTATTTGCATAAAATTTATTAGATATAGAAATTTATTGCTCATCTCTTACTTGATGTATTTCCATATTTTCTGCCTTGAAGTCCCTATTATATTTTCTTAATATTATTTTTATGTTAATTTAAAAACATAGACAGAAATGCCTCATGATCCAGATTCTTGAAGTTAATTGATAATGACGGATTCTTATTAATGATATTAAGTTTTATCTGAAAAAATATTATGTATGCAAAAATATACGCACACATTAAAATATTACGTAAATAGAAAGATACCAATTATATAGCTAATTAAATTATTGATTCAATACTCGCTTTCGTCCACTTGCTAGCGATTCCTTTCGTTTTCCGAAGCTTACCAGTTTTTTGGTTCGGCTCTTGCTTTTTGTTACAATCGTCGTTATTCGTAACCGGTTTTACCGCCATATTGCCATGATCAAATAGTCTACGAATGTAGCAGAATCTTATTTATAGCTGTCTCTTGAGAATTTTACAACTTGAAGAAGATATGTTTCACTAAAATTGCAACAAGAACCAGATATCACTTATCAACTCTTCGCGTTTTACCGTAAAATATTAATTATATTACACGCAATAGAATTTTCTTGTTAGTAATTTTAAGAATTGAATAACAATATACAAAAGGCAACAATACAAATCAATGTAAATACAAGTATAAAAATACACATTTTTACATTTAAACAATTATTAACATTATTTATAATAATATTTGAAAGATTACTATGAAGTGTGTAATGTGAAATACGCACAAGTAACATTTTATCGTTGATGACACGAGATGTTTCATTTCGTGCACAATTTTCACTTACATTTTGACGTGATTTGCCGTAAATTGATTTGGAGGTCGATTTGGACATTTGTGCTAATGCCAATCGGTGTCGATTTAGTCGTTTGGAAGAATGAACATTTCGTCTGCCAGCCACGGTACGCGCAAAATCAACGTATCGACGCGCAACCCCCGTTATTCGTCGACATTGAGTAAGTTGCGCTTGGTAGGTATGCAGCGTAGCTCTCGAAGGGCGGGAACGGAAGGAAGGATGCACGCTGAGATATGCGAGATACACGTATTGCACAATTATGCCAGGCCGCGTCTAACAGAACTATGTGCCAGCATTAGCGCACAACGAAGAGATGCATACATCACAAAACGCGTCGATCCCCATTCCTCCGTTCCATTATGCGTGCATCACACACTTGTGAATGCGTGGATACACGATGTTTCGCATAGATGCCGTGCAGTTGTCCCAAGCAGTCGTCAAACCGAAATACATATCTGTAAATACCCATTGTTGAGTTCTAGAAGAAATTTCTTAGAAAAATTGTATAATGTAATATTAATTTAAATGAGTGGTTTATTAAACATTCTCGATGTTTAAAATTAAAACGCAAGGAGAAGTGAGCTTCGAGAATCAAACATGATTAGTTGTGCGTGAGTTAACATTATGTATCATTTAATTAGTAAAGACTAGACAGGTCTTTTTATAAACTGCATGTAACTTTTAACATTTGTATTTAACATTTTCTTTTATCTTGCGTATTTTCAAAGTTATTCAGGGGGTTTCCCGTTTTGAACACCCTGTAAGTACACAGAGACTCTTCACATCTAAATAGTAACCGTTATAAAGTAACCGCGGCTAAAATTTATGATATATTCTATAATTTGCTCATATTCAAACGCGCAACGATTCCCTCAATATATTCTAAACTTACAGATTACGCAATTTGGATAGTAATTAGTTATATGAACACTTATCGATAGTATGTTAATTAATATATTAATCAACGCTTACTTATTAAAAATCAAACGTGTGGCACACTATCTAGAGAATCAATTCCTCGAGAAAAAGCAACGACTATGTGTCTGGCCGACTGTTCAACCGTGAATGGCACTCTTATTCAATAAGCTACGCAGATGACTCGTTACTGCGTTTGCGCGAACTGAAAGGAAGAAAACTTCTCTTTTCTGAGAATACATTTCTTTCCATACCTAATAGGACGATTATTTGTCATTATATATAATTTCCTTAGTGTAGCGTTATTTATCTATCTATGTTTCCGTGCGAAGTTAAGAGATCTATTAACGAAATTGAACTGCGCGTTATCTACTTCCCCTCGTGTGGCACGGAAAAATTTTCTGTTCAAAATGTATCGAATATCTAACATTATCTCGGATAAGTGCATTAGTGCATTAAGATCCAACAAAGCAGTAAAAAAAACAGTTCAACAACATTTACTAAAGAAAGAAAAGGAATTTTGTGCCCATGTAGTTCAAACGTACAATCAAAATGAATTTGTTTGAAAGTCGCTACTTCAATCTCAACCGCCTTCTCATGTCGTCAATTGGATTATGGCCTTATCAAAAAGAAGAATCCAGAAGAATTAAAATGATTTTTGTATCATTTGTCCTACTATTAGGTATAATGGTGCAGGTACATAACTTTAATAGACATATTTTATTCTTATATTGTATAATTTATTATTATTGTTATCACTACTATTGTTACTTATTATTCTTTTATTTTTTTATAAGATTTATTTAGGTCGTACAGAATATATGTAATTTTTAAAAATTTATAAAAATTTGGACTTACAATACTTAATATATTAAATAATATATTAAGTTGAAATTATTATTGTACATGGAATGTTTATTTTATATGTATACAGGGTTCAAAATAAACCTATTAAAAAATGACTACTAACGATAACAAATATTAAACAATATTACTTTCAGTTGATGAGCTTTATTACGATTGAATACAGTAGGGATCTTCTTACAAAAGTATTTTCCTTCTCTTTTATTGTTCTTATCTGCACTATAAAATATAATGTGCTATATTTCAAATCGGAACAAGTGAGTTAATCAATAAAATTCAAAATGACAAAACAAAGTGGTCAATAATACAAATGAAATATTGCAGAAGAAATATTACTTTGAATATCTATTGTTCAAATAATATAGTGGTATTTACTTTAGTTCAATTTGCACTACCTTGCAGTTAAATTATTATCAATAGTGCTACATTTTTAATAATGTTTTTGTTGCACACAATATTATTTTTATTAAAATACATATTAGAATTGTGTGTTATATAGAATATATATGTAGAATAGTACATTGTGTGTGTGTGTGTGTGTGTGTGTGTGTGTGTGTGTGTGTGTGTGTGTGTGTGTGTGTGTGTGTGTGAGACAGTAGAATTAATCGTTGCAAGCAATTACAGTACTTCATTGGCAGGTAAAGTATCTTTTCGAGCGAGTTCTATATGACTGGCATGCTTTAACTGATGCAGAAGAAATAAAAATAATACAACAATACGCGAATAAGGGGAGAACATATACTATTTTGGCAGGACGTAAGAACTAAACTCATAATATGAGAATTTGCAAGTACTTATTTTTATTTCATTATAATTAAAGAATAATATATTTTTGTACTATTCTTGTTGTTATTATATTTTGCAATATTGTTACACTAGTTTATTTACAATAATTTACTTTTGTCAAATTTTTCGGAAACATGAGACCAAAATTGTGTTAAAATTATATATAAAATATATGTACGTATAATTGTTCATTTATTTTAGTCATTGTGTATGTTGGCATTCTGATTTTTATTACATTATTTTTTGTACCGGACGTTCTCGATATTGTGGCACCATTGAATGAGCCTCGGCGACATCAATTGCCGATTGTAATCGAAACCTTTTTCGACCAGGAAAAATATTTCCTGTTTATTAGTCTAAACTTCTTAGTAATTTCTTCTATAGATCTAACTATACTATTAACTGTTGAATTGTTATATGTGATATGCATACAACACGCTTGCGGATTATTGAAGGTTACTAGGTAAGATATTAGTTATTATATATATTATATATATATTATTCTGTTATTATATTGTCAGTTTCTGAATTGTTTTAAACTATACGTTTGATGGTGCTTCAGTTATCGTATCTTGCACGCATTCGACAATCATTCGACAATTCGTTTACAAGAGAGAAGTATAGTTAAATCAAAGTGCGCCATCTGTATCAAATTAGTTAAAGCTATCAAGATTCACAAACGATCTTTAGAGTGCGTATTAATATAAGGATAATTTAGGGCAGATAATATAGTCACAGCTTGCTTACATTAAAATATTATGTGTACACACTGGATTGTATTTGAAAGTATATAAACTGGTTAAAATCAATGTTTCGCAGAAAATTATATATAAAAGATTTGCATATATGCACATGCATACATGTTTACCATTTTTTTCTTTTATTCAAGATTCGTCGAATGTTTATGCTCTACTTTCTCTATCTCTTACTTGATCTTGTGCGTGTTCTGGATAGCTTCTTTAAGCATTAATGTATTTGAAGTGAGTAAAACTTGTTGCGTTAATACAATCTCTAGCAATTTCTTTTTAATTAACGGGAATCATGCTTTTTGTTTTCTCCTAGCTATTAAAAGCAATTGAATCAAAACACACGAACCATGCAATCTATCTTGCTTTATTCATCACCGCTCATTTAGGTTATATATTTTGGGTTAATTATTTCGGTCAAAACTTAATAGACAACAGTATCGACGTATTTGTACAAACGTAAGTGCCAAATTCAAAATAAATAGCCCATTTGTTCTAGTAAATAAATTGCAATGTTTACTTCACAGACTAATTTTAGAAACTAATTATGTAACCAACAGGGAGTTTAATGATTTATGTTTACAGTTATAATGTACAATGGTACATGGTGTCTCCACATATTCAAAAAAAAATATTATTTATACTACACAGATCCTCAAAGAATGTCGTGTTCGATGTTGGCAATTCATTATTTACATTCTCATTGGACGGAGTTGCTGCGGTAATCATTTTATTACGAATAAATATATTTAAAGAAAAACAAGTATTTTGGAGAAAGTGTAATGAATCTAGCATGAATAATGCAAAACTATATAAATTTTGTTGCAGCTTATTAACTCGTCTTTATCATACACTATGCTACTCTATTCCACTCGGACATGATTGATATCATTATGGCAAAAATGGCTACGATCGTCTACAATCCTTTTTTATACTTTATAAAGAATGCTATCACGCAATAAAACTTACTTCAGCATGACACGCAAGATTTTTTACTATCATTTGTCACGAGGAAATATATTTGTCTTACTTGATTTTCCGAAACATAACACTCGGACCTTCGCACGTGTGCATCGATGATCATTTTCTTCACGTACACTTTCGTACCCTTTGTCAAAGTTAATTTCAAAACTAATGGTTTTACACGCATCTTCTCCAGTTTGTCGGTATTGTAATATATTTGCGAGATATCTTTCTGGAAGAAAAACCATCACTCTACGACCCCCCTTCGCAAACGACTATGAATGCGAAAAATTCTTCGTCGTATCGCGCGTGCATATAATTCTGTAACCGCTGCCGTGCAACCCCTGGGAAAGCCACCAATAGTTACATTGAACATGTAATTTAGTTACTGTACGTTGCAATCACTCTCTCGGTGGTGCACGGTGCACGATAGTCAAATGACTCATCCAATCTTACTTTAAAGACCATTTGGTAATAGGCAAATTTATAAATTGTCCTCCCGGTATCAGATTCTTCGCAATGACACGTATTACCATCATCATGACGCGGAAAATGCATGCAATAATTTTGTAATAGCTACTAAAATATTCCGATAATGTAGTGGAATGGTAGGATCGCGCAATCTTTGCAAATCTGCGTGCACAAAATCGCAGCGACTACCAGTCGGAATGGATTTCTTTGACAATGAGTACTATATCACCCGACAGCTAATGGAGTCGATCGGTCTGTGGCCTTATGAAAAGCGAGAACGTCGAATTGTTCGAATGCTCTGTATACTCGTCCTTTACATCCAAAGTTTAGTAATACAGGTAGGCCTCTGACCGTTGTATCTAGTCTATTATTCCTATAGAGATGACTGATCTGCGCAGTCATTTAGGCTTAACGAATCCACGGATATGAGTTTCATGCAGATATTTACACATCATATACGTATGTGTTTGTGAGTAATAATACTATAAGTATTTGAGAAAAAAGTAAAAATAAAATACAACAAAGTTTAAGAATAATGAAAAGAATAAGAACAAAACTCGTGTGCATGTTTTACGTAGGTAAAATAGGATACAGGCTAAAGTTTAATTTTTTGTTGTTTA
>NW_011967119.1:53904-78052 GCF_000949405.1 Vollenhovia emeryi | reverse complement strand
ACAAGATTCTATTATTAGAGATTAAATATGTGCTTTATAAATTTACCAAGAAAGAGGTAAAATATTAAAAAATGAGTATTAAAAATTTTATGAAAGTCCCTTTGAAACTCTTTACTGGAAATTACAGGATATTGTGTAAGTTTAGTGCGTTTTGGAAGATACTATACGTATAGGACTGAAAATTTTTGTTTTTATGTTTAAATCTAATCTAATCTAATAAATGTTGGACCTGATCAATGAATTAAATGTTACCAACAAGGTTTTCACTCCAATTGCTATATTAGCCCGGCCGTTTTGTTTTTTTCAAAAGGCCACGCTTTTTCTTAAACTACACATAAAACAAAAAGCTCTCGCACATCTTATTTCGACTTAATGAATTTTGTTCACAAGCTTGTTCCTCCTGACGTGGAACGTCCCATATACATATACAAGAATATATAAATAAGTTACAACGTATGGTGTAAATTTACAGACAAACATAAATTATATACTTTACATTAAGATTTTATTTCTATGTACAAGATAACTATACACTTGATTTAAAAGAAGAATTTAACCCTTAATTACAATTGACCAAATCTGGCCTACACGACTACACCCGCGGAGTAGTTTTGTACCCTAAATTTTAAGAGTTTTAACTGAAATAAAATTTAAAAAGTTAATAGTGTTTGATCTGGTGTAATAATTAAACATTTACAGACATGGCTTGTGCCAAGTGAGAAATATTTATACATATAATTGTACAATGAGATACATTTGTATCCAGCCAGTGTAGTTAAGAGTTATTATAAAAGAGAATTAAGAATTTTGTTTTTAGTTGGCAGTATTTATTACGCACGAATATAGTGCAACATTGTTTATTAACGCCACCTCATTTTCTTTTCTTTGTGTGGTTTATCTCTTGAAATATAATACGGTGTACTTCAATTCTAATCATGTAAGTAATTAATTTTAAAAAGTTGATTTGAGATGGCTTTATGGGATATCTATTTAACATTTTAATAGCTCATTGTTTGTAATTATAGGTGAAAAATCTGTTTGATCAAATTCAATGCGATTGGAAATTGATAGAAAATATGGACGAACTGAAAATAATTAAAAAATATGCATATAAAACAAAATTATGGGCAATCGCAACTACGTGTAAGTTCAAGAAAACACGGTTTTCGAATAATATTTGTGGGATTTGGACTTTGTATAGAAGTAAATAAAAAAATTAATTAAAAGAAAAAGAAGACAGAAATGTTTAAAACCAAATTAGCGCTTAGACAAATATATACAAATAATATACTACCAATTATTGTAAATATTATCTCTTAAATTTGAATATTTTCAGTTATCGTTTACCCAGGGACATTCTTGTTTGTTTCAACTGTATTTATACCAGATGTTCTTGACTTTATAGCGCCTTTAGATGAACCTCGTCAACGAAAATTTCCAATACAAGTAGAACTCTTTGTCGATCAAGAGAGATATTTTTACCATGTGTCAGTTTTCTTTATAATACTTGCTTTTGTGGGTATGACAATACTTATGGCGACGGAAAACATGTATATGATATTTATACAGCATTCTTGTGCATTGTTCGAACTTATCAGGTGAAACAATGAAATTCTTTACACAGGCGATATTTTATGTTAAGTTTTTGCAGCATTTAATCTCAACTAAGCATTATGTTATGTTTTTCACTATCTTGTGAAAAATGGATCGGAGACAATTCAATTAGCAAGTTTATTTTTAAATATTTTTCTTATCGATTACAATTTGCATGTTCTCTCAATCAAGACGTAATTGTATTTACAGTTTTCGCTTAACATGTGCGTTTGACACAGACATGTCAAAAACGACACCCTCAAAAACTAAATGTAAACTTTGCACTAAGTTGTTAAGTGCTCTTAACACTCATCAACATTGTTTAAAGTGAGTACTTGACATACTCTGTAATGCTATAATCGTTGCATTGAGCGTAAAATGAAAGCTTTTAATAGCATTTTATAAAAGTAATGAGATCATATGTATTCGTTACATCTAATTTACATATTATCGTTATACATGGTGTCCCAATTTAATGTTTCACCCCAGATAACTTCTCTATTTTTAATCGCAGAAAAAAACATTTCAGACAAAAGTTGTTCGGTTCGAAGGGGGACATAAGACGGTGCCATTTTGTCGAAAACGTTCTTTTCTGTGATTAAAAATAGAGAAGTTATTTGGGGTGGGACATTAAATTGGGACACCCTGTATAGTACATTTTATATGTTTGTAACGTACATTATTGCCGTAACTTTTTAAGATTCATCGAAACTATGCAACATAATTTTGCGATGTCTTACTTTTTCTTATTTGTTGTTGGTGTGGCTTCGGCCAGTGTTAACTCGTATCGCGTGAGTAACTTTTCAAGCATCATCAAAGTATAGAGGTCATAAATTATCTGACAATATTATATTTATTGATATCAGTTTATTGACGCAGTCACAGTACACGATATACTCGAAGCTATTTTATCCGGTTTATTTGTATACGCTCATGTGTGCTATGGTATATTTATGGGACATTTCGGACAGGATATAATTAACCATAGCGAATATTTTTTTCAACAAATGTGAGTGCATCTTGATAAATATCATGTTAATTTTCTTACTTTACAAAGAAATATTTTAACTATTGCAAGATTTCTGAATTATAGCAGTAAAAATAATTTTAAGTCTTTAAAATTATAGATATAGCACGCAATGGTACACAGCACCGGTACATGCCCAGAAATTATTACTCATGACATTACGGCAAAGCGCGAAGAGCAGTAAAATAATGGTCGGCGGTTTATTTGTCATATCATTAGAAGGTTTGGCCACGGTAATATTACGTCTACAATTATAAAAATATACACCTATGTATATTTTATCATATCACGCATATATTATTAACGAGTCAACTACTTGAATTTTTAAATAATTTTTCTCCTGTTTTTATAAGATTTATCTTCTATTGAATTATCTTATAAGAACAAATAGTATAACCTTTTAGATAAAAAATATTGTTATATAGTAAATTAAATTAATTATACATTAAGTGTGAAAATATTATTATACAGGGTGGTATGTAATACCCGCCTCACTTGTTATTTACAGATAGAGCGGATTAGACTGAGTTGAAAAGTCCTGTACCATTTTCCAATTTTTGCAATGGTTAACGAGTTATTAATTTTTAAAAATCGCTGTCTTAGCCCTGCCTACCGCCCAATTCAAGCGCCCAATTCAAGCGCGCAGCAGGATGCAGCCGTCCCGCGATTGGCGTTGCTTGGCGCGCGGGGGAGACACACGGCAACGGCTACGTATAATAAACTCTCCGCGCGCCTAGCAACGCCAATCGCGGGACGGCCGCATCTCGTCGCGCGCTTGAATTGGGTAGTAGGCCGGGCTAAGACAGCGATTTTTAATAAATAACATCTCATTAACTATTGCGAAAATTGTAAAATGGTAGAGGACTTTTCGACTTAGTCTAGTTCACTCTATCCGCAAATAAGAGGTGAGGCGAGTATTACATAACACCTTGCATAAAAGTCGGAAACATATATGTAGAAAATTTTAAGGGAGCAATTTTTTTAAATGAAACGTAAGGCAAAGGAGCAATATGAAAAAAACTTTCTTGTTTCAGCTTATAAGTATGACAATGTCTTACTGTATGGTTTTGTACTCGGTTCGTAAATAATAATGCAATATATTTACGGCAGGAAATGCAATCGTCACAAAATTATCTAAAGAATAACTTTACTGATAACAAGCCGATGAAGGTTACTTAATTACAAAAATAAAAATATATAACTGTGATTATTCCACGACTTTTATTATACATATTACAAAAATTTCTTTAGAAAAATAATTAGTAGCATAAACTTTATAATTCTCAAATTATACAATTTGATATAAAATATCTATACTATACATTATTCTTTATCTGCATAATTCCAATTTACATTTTTGTTTACTTTGTACTATATTTGTACTTAAAATTTGTCAAATTACAATGATTCACTAAATTAATACATAATTGTTTTTAGTATTGTTTTCTTTTACTTTTTATTTCTTTAAATTTGTGTCTAACATTTGTGTTTTGGTAAATATTTTGAACCACATGAATAATTTGCATGGTAAACACTTGTAGCGATAAATGCAGCTTTTGCAAGATTAATTTATGATAATTGGCAGTCCAAAGAATAATGAAACGTAACGGATGTCATATGTCACATCTGTGTCATCGCATCTGTATTAATATTGGCACGAAAATACGAGTTTGTAGATTGTTTGCGTACATAACTTCTTTGCGTGAAAATTGCTACGTATTGTATTTAAAAAATCAACAGAGATACGTATGTAGTACGTGTTCAATATATTCAATGGGTTTATTTCATTGACAGGGGATCTTATTTCAATAATAATTTTAGAACAAAATGTATTACAACAAAAAGGCATCGAAATACACAGAACTATTTTTCAGATTATTTAGATTTATTGTCTAGCTTTGCAATATTGTACTTACTCTAAACGTAATGATGAAAGAATAAAAAATGTCTGATGTTGGTAACGACGACATCAGTACGTCACACTGTTTACTGAATTTAGTTTAATTAATTTTGATCATGTGTTAAGTTGTATTTGATACACAGAATCTTATCCTGTTTAATCGGAATAAATAAATCAATTACTAACAACAATTGTTAATAGCAACTATCGCAGCAACGAAATCAAACATATTATTTTTACTGTCTTAAATTGTAATATTATAATAATATTTCTTTAATTAATAAACCAACTGTTTTTATGTAAGAATTAGTACTAAAAATACTAAGATTATTATTACTTTGTAACAAAAGACCCAATGGTATAAGGCATTCATGCATAAAAGTATTTATGCTACCATACGAATCTAAGGAAAGAATTGCAAAAAAGTGTAATCAACTAATAGAGTATCATATATTTTTTGTTATGTTTTCTTGTGTCTACGGATATGAAAGAATTGTCTTAAAAAAAAGAAGAACGAATCTAGTAGTAATTTCTAAAATTATATTATTTACTATTATTTCATGGTAATACGCCACTCTAATCATTACAGCCATTTCACCCCTTGTATAAGTAATTCTGCTATCTTTTTGTCGCGCTGCAATAACGTCATGCATAATGAAACGACTATAATCATCTTTCTTTCCCTCTTGGTTGCGGTCGAAAATGCGCTGTCAGTTGTCTCGCAGAAATGGACTTCGATGGTAGTCGATATTATACACTTAACCGAGTGATGTTATCAACTATCGGGTTATGGCCATACCAAAACGCATGGCATCTCCAAATTCAAAGAATGTGTTGCTTCCTTTATACTGTATCTTGCATACTAATACAGGTATTATCCAATTTTATTATTGACAAATAAGGATAATTACAACTATCAACTATATTATATTTTTATTTTGCTTTCTTTCGCTTGTAATGTAAGATTATATTTTATCGCGTGACTTGCAGTCATTTGCATTTGTCACACATGAATACAATTTGGATCTTCTTCTTGAAATTTTATCATGTTTGATTCCTTGTTTCATTGTCGTCTTGAAATATGTCACATATTGCGTGAAAATCAAATCGGTAAGTTAACCCAGTAATTACATTTCATACGATATAAACGTATGCACTAGAAAGAGTGCAATAAAACTTTTTAATTTACTGTAAATAATTTTTTCTGGACAACTGTTAAGAAATAGTAAAGTTGTTATAAATCAACATAATTAAAGTATTTAATTATAACAGGATTTGACATTAATACTTAAAATAAACATTGTAATAATTTAAAAACTGAGCATCATTATAGACATAAAAGTAACGTACATTGTGCGCAATTATAGATGAAGAAGATGATGGAGATGATAAAGTACGATTGGAATACATTGAAAAATAAAATGGAATATGAAATAATTAAGAAACATACTTATGTAGGAGCATTTTATGCACAGCTATTTGCATGTAAGATTGGTGATACTTTATTATGCTATATCACAAATGTGTGTAATACATTAACATTGTATAAATAATATTATACACTTATACTTAAAAAAACTAAATTTTCAAAATGTGTGTGCATTGTGCATTATGTGTATTGTGCTCATTATATTATGATTTTTTGTTTTTATTGCATTTTAATTTTTTAAATATAAAATTAATTGTCTCAGAAAAATTAACTATTTTAATTTATTAATTAAAATTAAAGAAGATATTTCTCAGCATTAACGCAAACTCTGAGCGGCTGGTACCAACGGGTGCTACACTAGCTACACTGTCAGCTACACCGCTTACACCACAGTGTACGCTACGGACATGGCTTGCGTTTGTGTTCGTGGGCATCGTGGTGTAAGCGGTGTAACTGACGGTGTAGCTAGTGTAGCACCCAATGGTACCAGCCGCTCAGAGTTTGCATCACTGTCTTGCTAGCTTCGTATTTATGTTCAAGTTTTTAACTTAATCTTCATGCAACAATCAATATTAATCTTGTATTAATAATTACAGTAATGAGCTATAGCTTTCCGATATTCTTCGCTAGCGTGCACTTTATACCAAATCTCCTTGATTTTGTGGCGCCGCTTAATCAGTCTCGTTTACTTCAACCGTTAATTGTAACGGAATATTTTGTTGACAGCAATGAATATTTTTATCCCATTCTTCTACATTTAGTTGGATGTATTTTTATGATTCAAATTACATTGATGTCTACTACATCTATATACGTAGCATTCATACAGCATGCATGCGGACTGTTTGAAATAGCTAGGTAAACTAAAATATGATAAATTAATGTAGAGATTCTATATATTTGAAATATATCTCACTTCTTTCATTGCAACTGTAAAATATAAATATACAGGGTGGCCCCGTATATTATATTTATTTATCGGTGGTTGATAAATAAAATATACGAGAAATACTCCTCGAGTTACCGATCTTATCTTTATTTTGGCTGGATTAACCATCGATCTCTCAAGCCTTATAACTTGAAAAGTACTTAATGAAAAAATACTTTATTATAGTATTTTGGAAAGTTCTCGAGATAAGCTACAAAAATGTCTAACGAAAAATAGGGGGTTCCATTTAAAAGAACAAAGTTGACCTTCATATGACCTTGGCACGTTCATCCAAGGTCAATCCATTGGTACCATCTTATGTTCCCCTTCGAATAAAACAACTTTTGTTTGAAACATTGTTTGATACAAGACCTTGGTTTTCGAGAAAAGTCAATGCGTCACTTAAAACGGGCCACCCTGTATAATTAAATAATGAATAACATTTTACTTTTTCATTAATTTTGCCACAGAAATAAATGTCTAAATTAAATAACAAGGTGCATTTTTAATTTCAAAACTTAGAAATTTGTAACAAATAATATATCAATTTATTAGTGAAGATGTCAATTTTGACCGGGCTAAACCTTGGTATTTGAATGTATTAATATCGATGTAAAAATGTGCTCAACATTTATAAGTTTTATATATGTATATTCTTTCAGCTATCGTATTGAACATGTTCTGGACAATTATAAAAGAGAAACTTTAATTTCTGGAAAACGTTGCGTAACTTGCACCAGAATAATTAGTGCCGTCGACATTCACAGACGAGCTATCGAGTCGGTAGTTTCTCATCACATTATTAAGGATTTAAATATTATTTATATTTTTTTCAAACTTAAGCTTATGTGGTAATTTTCTCGTGGATTTGTGCGATATACTCGACTATTCGACGATAATCACGTAACATCTTTGAGTGATCCATGCGTAACACTTTTTTCTTATTGTTAAAGGTTTTTCGAATTTATGAAGGATACTTTTGTAGTAATGTATTTTTTCTTACTTTTACTTGGCATAGCATCTTTAACTGTTAGTCTGTTTCGTGTGAGTAAGATGTTGTGGAATTGATAATTTCGATCAATGGAATAAATAATGTAAAAACATATACATATTAAAAATTGTATTTCTCGGGTATTGATATAAATATATTTGGTAAAGCGTTTTTTTCCACTGCAGAGAATTGAGATTTGAAAAATTTTTTAGGCTGTGAATACAAAGGGAATTATTGAAAATCTGTTTCCTGTAACAAACGTATTTATTCATTTATTTTATTTCTTTTTTGTCAATTATTCGGGACAAAAAGTATTGAATCGTAGCAATGATTTTTTACCAAAGATGTAAGTTGTAAAAGATCGATACTTATGAACACGTAATTTTAAATATTTATCATTTTATAGTTTTTTGCACTATGCACAAGAATGCTAATTACGTTCATACAGTGCTATGCACAAAAGTTTTTATTATAAATTATAATGTTATTAATGTTATTTTTATTATAACAAAAATTAGTCGTGCTGTCATAACTATCTCATATGCGAAACTTTCCTTAACATAAACACAATGCATAACATGATTATTTGCAGATTTGTAAGCATGTAAAATGTAAGCTCTTTTTATTTAATAACATTTGCTTTATTTGATTTCTGTATGTATAAAATAAAAATATACTTATATTGTTGCATAGTTATAATAATTATTAATTAATAGTTGTATAATTATAATAATTAATATGAAATTTATTTTAAAAAGTTGTAATGTGTATTAAAATTTTAATTTTACAATTTTTAATAAATATTGTATTAATTATCGTGTTAATATATTTTGCATAATAATTTTATTGTATACAGGATGTCATGTGATGATCGAATCCGTCGGAAAATTTAGATAGAGCGAGGCAAACTGAATCAAAAAGTCCTGTATCATTTTGAAAAGTTCTCAATAGTTTTTGAGTAATAAATAAAAATGTTTGGACGAATGAGCGCGCGAGAAACAGTAGGCCGGACTCGGGAGGCATGTTTTATGTGTTTAATCTCGTAGCAACGGTGGGCGTCCGATAGTGGGAGGTGGGGCGACGCGCCGAAAAAAGTTGTCGCCCAGCGAGCGGCGAGCTTTAGATGAAGTTTTCCGCTCGCCTCTCACCGCTGCGAGACTAAACAAAGAAGCCATTAAGTGTCTCTGTCGAGTCCGACCTACTGCTCGTGCGCTCATTCGCCCAGGCGTTTTGATTTATTACTCGAAAACTATTGAGAATTTTGCAAAATGATATAGGACTTTTCGATTCCGTTTGCCTCACTCTATCTAAATGTTCCAATTGATTTGAACATCGCATGACACCCTGTATATGTATATAAGGTGTTCCGTACTTTTTATAAATACTACCTTGGGAAGGTAGAACGGATTGAAATAAACAAGAAAGTCCCATACCGTATTGCAATATTTGCAATAATAAGTTCTATATTGAATATTAAAGTCGGACAAATAAGAGCGCGCCGAGACGGCACGGGGGAAGTGCGCAAGCCGTTGGAGTCATAGCACGGCCCAATTTATCTAGCATTGACTGGCGGCGCGTGGCAAGGGGATAGCGTGGCGTCGCCGCTTGCCGCCAACCAATACTAAATACAGTCGGCCGTGCTATGACTCGAGAGGCTGGGCGCGCTCTTATTTGCCCGACTTTAATATTTAATATCTAAAATATAATATTATTGCAAAATTGCAATACGGTATAGAACTTTTTTGTCCATTTCAATCCGTTCTACCTCCCCAAAATAATATTCATAGAAAAGTATGGGACACCCTGTATATATACACACGCACACGCACACACACACATATATGTATGTATAACTATTATATAACAATAATTAATAGTGATGTGTCATTATTATATTTTTAGATATAATTCTAAGTGGCATATGATGCCGTTGCACGCGCAGAAATTGATATTATTTATAATGCAAAGAAGTTTGAAAACTTGTATGTTACTCGTAGGTGGTATCTATATTGCGTCATTGGAAGGTTTTGCCACGGTAATACTACGTTTTGTTTTTTAAATTATGACATTATTTTCAACATATATGTTACCTTCTTTGCGGATTTTCTTCTTGTTTTAGGCTATGAGCACATCCGTGTCTTACTTTATGGTACTTTATTCAATACGATGATGTAAACGACAATTGCTTACAGTTGATATTATATAAAAATTAATATTATATAAAAAAGGAAATTTTTTAATTAACAGTAATGTATAATACCATCTGAAAAATTTTATACCTATACAGCTTTGTAATTTCAGAAGATTATAAGGTGTCACAAAATATTGTGTGTCTTCTACATGCCAAATAATATAAATGTGTTGTTCTTTGCAATTACTTCATTTCTTCGTTACTTAACTTCTATTTCTATAACATGTCAAAGTTGTATAAATCACAATTTCACATATTTATAATGTATGTTTTTATAAATTAATATAATATATTTTATTGCAATAATATATTTTATTTATTAATATATTAATATCTAAAATATAATGTGTTAGTATAAAGCTCTATCTTTGAGTGTATCTTATGGGTAAAATTATTACGTACCTAATGCACGAAAAATACAATACTATAATACTAACAGACTAATCGTAAGTGAAATGTAAACTGTAACTGCGCTTGTATGGGGAACAAATAAAGAATAGCCTCAAGAAACACTTTGATAAAAGTCTATAGAATGACATATAGAATAAAAGCATAATTTACATAATTGCTAGCATCGTTTTTTCTCATGCTGCGAATTGCCTTTATTTTGCCGTTATTTTTCTCGCCTTATATAGCTACATTAAACTGGAATTTGTGATATTGGATAATATGTGGAACTATAGAACAAAGTTCTCGCAAAAGGAAAAATAGTATCTAATAAAGAGCATTGTTGAATGCTACTGAAGTGAAAGACACTAAAGTACTTCGAACACGCGCACGCGAACTTATCAAAGAGGAATGGAATTTCTTGGATATCACTACTATAAACTATATCGAATCTGTCTACTGTCACTTGGTCTATGGCCATATGGTGACTCATACTTTAAGCAAATTTACGCAATTTTCTGTATCTTTACGATTCTATTTTCAATAATTGCTCAGGTATAACTTACAAAACACGTGTACTAAAACACTTAGTTAATGAAGGAGTATTAATATTCAATGTTTTATTAGACTATAATTTACATAAAACGTATTCTCTATATTGTTTTTTCTTTCTATTTTATTGATTATTATCTGAGCCCTTAGACTATTTTCGTTCTATATTGTATAAATAATACGTTACTTTTAGACGGCTTTGTAATTTATTTACTTTATTTTATCATTTTTCAACTATGTAATATTATGGCAATAGCACTCATGCAAAGTGTTAATTATGGAAAATTTTGAATACCGCCTGCAATATAAAAATGCTATTAGCTATTTTTAAAAGTATATAATAAATAATTTTTAGATTAGTTTTAAAAGATATTAAATTTATAGAATTATTTTATTGAAACATACAAGATTATATATATATATTAATTCTTTGAATATTAAACTTTGTGTGTGTGTGTGTGTGTGTGTGTAAGTTACAACCTATGTTTGTTGACTTTTAACTTCAACATAATAAGCAAATAAAAATAGTTTATTATTGCAAATATACACGAATATTGCAATCTAGTCTCAATAATGTCAAATAAAAATATATTTTTTTAAATTATGATAAAAATATTACTAATACTTATAAATAGTATTTTATATTTTAAAGCTTAATAAAATAAAAAATTTAAAGAATTATGTTATACATATACATATACATACAAGTAATTCTTTATAATTTTTATGCAAACAAACATGCACTTTGTATTCTGGACTGATAAAAGAAGAAACCGTTTTGCTAGCTTGACGATATGTATACAATTTATGATTTCAGTTGTTGAAAATATTTACAATGGAATACAATCTCGAGTTAGTGTTAACTGATTTGTCATTTGCTATTCCTTTCATAGCTTTTCTTTTAAAATATAGTACTTTTTATATACTATCTCAAAAGGTAAGGTTTTGCATGAAATTGTTTCGACGATTCATTATCTGAGTTTCTTGTCAATAAACTTAACGCATGAAGCAGATTAAAGAATTAATGGAACATATTCAAATTGATTGGAATGGGTTACAAAACGAAGGAGAAGTCGAAATAATACGGAAATATGCCAAAACCGCAAGAAACTACATGTATGCAGTTGTGGGTAGGATATCGAATAAAAAGTATAAATTATACAATATAGATTTATTTTGTATAATTACAAACAAATCTATTTTGTCTACGAATGACTTTTGTTTGTAATTTCTTATAGGCTAGTCTTAAGAAATTTTATGGTTTCAGGCCTAACTTATCCCAGTATACTTCTTCTTATTTACATTTCAATGCCAGATATTTTTGACGTTGCAGCATTAAACAAATCACATATACCAAATCTTCCATTCTTTGTAGAATATTTTCTTGATGAACAAAAATACTATTATCCCATATTATTGCATACAATTGCAACGATTACTATCGGAGTTGTAACAATTCTAGCTACAGAGACATTGTTTTTTGCATATATTTATCATGTTTGCGGCATGTTTGAAATAGTTAGGTAAGATATATTGTATGTATAATGTATGTATAATGAAGACTTAAGCGAATAAGAAGAGAATCGTTATATTTGTAGATAAAATTACATACATACACGTATAATTCTTGACTATACATGATTATTATCTACAGGGTGAGTCTTTCCATATCCGACAAAATTTTTGAGAAGATAGAACGGATCGAGATGAACGGAAAAGTCCTGTACCATTTTGCAATTTTCGTAACAGTTAACAAGTAATTAATTATTAAAAATCGTTGTCTTGGGCCGGCTTACCGCCCAATTCGAGCGCGTGGCAAGATGTGACCGCCCGGCGATCGATATTGCTATGCGCACATCTCGCCACGCGCTCGAATTGGGCGGTAGGCCGGCCTAAGACAACGATTTTTAATAATTAATTACTCGTTAACTATTACGAAAATTGCAAAATGGTACAGGACTTTTCCATTCATCTCGATCCGTTCTACCGTCTCAAAAATTTTGTCGGATATGGAAAGACTCACCCTGTATACCTACTTTGCATTTATTACAGTTACCGAATAATGTGTGCATTAAATAAAAGCATATTATTAACATTAAATAAGGAAAATACAATTCGCGTCAAATTAATTGATGCTATAGAAATTCATCAGAGAACTTTCGAGTTAGTATTCTACTACTTTTATTAACCATAATAAATTACATTAACATTGTTTTAATTTCTTCATAATTGTCTCTTATGTAACTATTTTAAAACAAGTCTTTAAATTAAATTTATTAATTTTTATTAAATAAGGATTTTATTAATTAAAGAAAGAACCTATCTTTATTTATTTATTTACACATTTTTTTGTTATTCATTGTTGCAGATGTCTTTATCTTCCCTAGTTTTATTAATTTGTTGCGATTTTAATGTACTCTTGTATTATGTTATAAAGTTTTGCAAATATCTGTTAAAAAGTATTTTAATGATAAAAGTTTTTATTTTTTTAAAGGTTTTTTGAATATTTAACATCTACATTTGCGTTATCCTACTTCTTTCTAAGTGTTCTGGGCGTAGCTTCTTTGAGTATAAATTTATTTTGTGTAAGTAAAAGAAATTGATTTGCGCACCATTAGTCGTATGTTTATATACGAGTATGTTAATAAAAATATAATACTTCCAGTGTATCTATTTATTTTAATCGAAGTAGCATCTGCACATAGAGAATATTAGTATAAATTCTTTTGATATGTTTCAGCTTTCTCAAGTTGCCATTCTAACAAATAAAAAAAAAGATGTTGCACCATTTGCGGTTTTTGTAATCGGTCATTTTTATTATTTGTTTATCTGGAATTATATGGGACACAAGGTTATAGATAGTAGTACAGAAATTTTTAAAAAAGCGTGAGTATCGTCGATGAATTAATGATTCAAGTTATTATGTCCATTTAATGTCATACATATGTAGATTTATTATATCGGAATAGAATTATTTTATATAAAATGTAATAATTTAATACTTTTACGGTTAAAATCATTTATACAATATATCAAAACTTTATTACAAATACTATTAATTATGTTGTTGGCAAATATAAAGAATTGCTGAAGTTAATAAATATTTAAAATTAATAAGGATATTTCCATCAATTATACTTAAACGCGCAATGAGTTGAATAGCTTTTTTTCTAGAACAGGGAAGTACATTGAATATTATGAAAATTTTTAGATATGAAACACAGTGGTACACGGCGCCTGTGCAAATGCAAAAATTATTATTGTTCATTATGCAAAGAAGCATGAAATCTTGCAAATTGGTTATGGGTAACGTGTATTATGTGTCACTGGAACAATTTACTTCGGTAACTTGTGACATGGATATGACAAGAAATCTTACTTCATATTTTTCTCAAAATAATAAATTAATTTTTTCAGCTTGCAAGCATGTCGTTATCTTACTTCACAGTACTTTATTCTGTGCAGCAATGAAATTTGTAAAACGAATGGAAACATAGTGAGTGGTATAGTTATTTCTATTCGAAGATAATAGCTACTTTTAACACATTTTATGCAAATCAAGGATCAAGCTGGAAATTTATAATAGTTTATATGTTGCTCGATAGAATTTTGTTCTTTATCTATATTGAATACTATTAATAAATAATAATTTGCACTCTCGTAATGTCTTTTAATTCTATAGCTCAATATTACAATTACATTGAGTAATTTAAATTTATATTAAATAATCTTTTAAACACTAGAATGTAATATAAAAATAGTATTATATTCAGTTTAAAACTTATTGCATGAATGTAAATTCAATAATCTTTTTCCCATTATTATTTTTGTGGGTAACACTTTAACAATTTTAGTAAAAACTAAGTAAAATACCGAAAAAGAATTTAGAAATATATCGGATGACAGTTGACGTCACATAAACATTAACAAAGAAATTGCGTACGATCACGCTCTCCTCAAGTTGAAATATAATAACAAAATATAGACGCTTATCCATAAAATATAAGACACTCTAAGCAAACTCAAATAATTTGCGATGGTTAACTCTTTTTTAAAAAATAACGATTTATACAATCTTAAGGTAAAAACTAAGTTATTTTTAATATCACGTAAACGTAATCTTATTGTGTTACTTATTGTATTATCATTACATTTTTCACTCTATTGGTATTATTTTATAATATTGATACGTTCGACGAAACAAGACTAGTAAATAATGTATTATTATTTAGAAAGTAATTTTTTTATTTTATTTTAATTATTTAGAAAGTAATAGGATAGTAGGCAAAAGTTGTGCGTGTGCGTGTGTGTGCGCGCGCGTGTGTGTGGGTAGGTATGTGTGTGTGTTCAAAAATTAAAATCAAAATTAATCCTTAGGGAAACATTGAAACATTTTAGTATAAATGTATCTAATTGTAAGCAGATACAATCTTGCTTTGGAATCGATGTTGTAAATTAAATCGGATATTTTTGTTGCCGTTTTACTTATGGCTATATCGGATTTATGAAATGGAAGCTGATTCAAACGATCTTCTGCATCGTCATTTTTCTTATGTTTCACACGATTACGCAGGTAATACAAATGGAACTTAAATATATGTATATGTACACTTATACATAAAGAACATTTAATAAGACGTACATAAAGAAAGATATATACATATAGTTAATATAATAACGTATTAATTATCAACATGAAAACAATAGTGAAAATAGACAATATACATATATAGAAGGGTACACTACAGTAACTGTTTTCTATTTTCTTTTTTATATTTATTGACTTTTTATTTTCGCCGTAATTATCGTAAGACATGTATGAGACAAAAATGTCATACAAAGCACAACAAAATGAAACGTTTGTGTGTACACATATGTAAGGAAGATAATTGAAATGTATTAAAATATCTTTGAATTAGTATATGTTTGCATAGTTGTGATAGTATGATTATTTTTATAGTTTCAGAGATATTCATTGATAGAGATACATAAATATTTATATGATATTATGAAATTATTGATTTATAATATACTTTTAATAAGATAAAAATTTTGCAGTTATATTTATTTATCTGAAATAAAATTATTTCTGTAACTCAGTTCCTGTATATTATGTAATCTGTTCTTATTTTCTATTTCTTATTTTAATATCATTCTTACAAATTGTTTACAAAAAATTGTTTTAAAAATGACAACCACACATAAAAATTAAATTTAATTGTTAGTGTGTGATTAAAACAAGTACATGCTAGTATTATTATATGCCACTTCTTTCAAGTACTAAGTAAATCGCATTTTACCTTATGTATTTTATATTCTCATCAATGACTTTGTTATTGATGTCAGGTGTTAGAACTAACTCGAGCTATAAGAAAAGATGTTATTCTCAAGACGAATTAAATGCGAATGTATCGTGTTTGAGTAGCATAGATGTTCCACTCGTTACTGCGCGTGCGTTAGTTCAGTGGGGAAGAAAATATCGCTTTATTTTTCGCCTTAGACCATATATTGCGTAATTTAAGTAATTTAAATAATTGCATCTTTGCTTCTCTCTCTCTCTCTCTCTGTCTTTAAACAGAACTTCTCTCTGCCTATACATATAACAACGGAGTTATTATTCTATTGAGGAAATTTAGTAAAAAAAAGGAAAAAAAGACGCTATACCTTTTTTAATAGCGTTATAATTTTGAACAACAACTGCAATTCGATATCAATTGTAAAAATTGAAAAAGTTCAAAGACTTAATAAAACACGATAGGAATGATCATAAGAATTCGAGTGGCAAGTAAATAAACGTTCTTACCTATTGAACGAATATGGATCTTGTAAGTAACATACATCGCTATTATAACATACATCGTGTTCTTTTGACTTCAGTCGGTTTGTGGCCATATCAAGATCTGAAAATGAAAAAAGTTCAATGGGTTATTTCTTCTGTTGTTCTCTCATCTTCTATCATTATTCAAGTAAATAAATATATTTAATACAAATATGTATAGTACAAACATTTTTATGTGATGTAACACCTTGTGTGTACTACAAGCCAATATATATTTTTATTAACATTTTTATTATTTTCTCAAGACATTTTTGAATCTATGTGCTAAGATTTAACAATAAATTTGTTCAACTTTGGCAAGCAAATAATTATTATTTTTAGTTTATGAAATTTCTCACAACTGAGTACAGTCTGGATCTTCTACTGAAGGTTCTGTCATTTGCAGTACCTTGTATGGTGTTTGTCTTAAAGTATGCTTCTTTTTGCTTCGGTAGTGAAACAGTAAGTCAACAGCAGTTATGAGATTTATTAATATAAGACAATATGAAATTTTTATAATATATCTTCTATCAACATTGCGTTGCTAGCGCTTTATATAATATTTTGGGTTAACTTGGGTTAGCTTAAAAAGTCTAGAAAATCTACAGGTAGAATATCTCATGGAGAGTGTTATAAGCGATTGGAATTTGCTGGAAACTAATGCTGAGCTTGAAATTATAAAAAAACATTCTGATTTTGGACGATTATATGCATTGTTCTTTACACGTAAGACAAATGTTCTTTAGTATATTTTGCATTAATCTGAAATACTTTTAATGGATTAATTTATTTTATTAAAACATTTAAAATTTTATAATACAAGAAATATATGGATTTTATTTACAATATATTTATATTTTATATACTTTCAGTGGCTGTGTACTCCGGTTTGTTTTTTTATTTGTTGATTCAATTTATACCAAATTTCCTCGATATCGTAGCACCGCGAAACGAATCACGGTTGCATAACATACCACTAGCTGCAGAATACTTTGCCGATGAACAGGAATATTATCTTCCGATTTTATTGCATATCGATATAATAGCTCTTATAGGATTCACCACTGTGATTTCTACGGAATCTTTAATTACAGCGTATGTGCGACATGCCGTAGGGATGTTTGAAGTCGCTAGGTAAATTTTAAATTACATTGTACTTTTTTCACAAGAAAATTATTTTTTATATACAATAGTATTGAAAATATTGAAAATTGGAAATAAAAGAGATAAAACAAGGAAGTAAAAATGTTTCAAAAAGGTTTCATTTATGAGTATTCATCAATACTACACTTTATGATATAATTTATATCATGTGAATAAAAATAATGTATTTTATGCATAATGAGAGAAATTAGTTTGTTGCACATCTAATTATTTTAGTTACAGAATAGAACATGCATTTGACGAAGTATTAGACATGATGACATCACAAAAATGTTGTTCGTATTGTAGAAAAATAATAAACGCCGTTCATATTCATAGGAGAGCGACACAGTTGGTATCTCTCGAAAACTATGTTTGTTTTATGACATTCTTTAATGAGTATTAATTTTTGTGGTAAATTACTATTTGATCGATTAATATATCTCATTTTATTTAACATTTATTTCAAGTAATAATGAGCGAAAAATATAAATTATATTTAAAAGTTAATATTTTATAGTAAATAATCAATGTATTATTTTATCAATTATATTTAGTATGAATGAAATCAGTACAATTTATTGTCAAAGTATTTGTTTTATTCAAGATTTATCGAGTTTTTAAGATCCGGCTTTGTTATTTCATATTTTTTCTTACTTTGCTTGGGAGTTACTTCTTTGACTGCTAATTTACTGCGTGTAAGTTTGTTACTGTATTTTGTACTGTATATACGATTAATCAGAATAAAATTATAAAACATATTTTATCTCTTACATAGCTCTTTTTAGCTACACAATATCTAGACAATTTACAAGAATGCATTACAGCCGTGTTACTCGTCCTCGGTCATATTTATTATATATTTTTTGGCAACTACACTAGCCAGAAATTAATAGATCAGAGCACAGATGTATTTCACAAAACGTGGGTATATTTTGTAAAATAATTTGTAAGATCAATTTTCATAGATTATTATAGTTAAATAGACGCATAAAGTTTTAATGCATCCACATAATAACGTGAAATTTTGTATATTATTTATATTACATACAAAATAATATTGAAGAAATTAAAAAGCGTGTACGTAATCGTTTACCAGAGATTTTATTTTGCGATTTAAAACGATAAAATGTAACATGTGAAAGATATAATTTTTTAAATCTCACAATAATGTATTTTAATTATATGTATATTGTTATTAGTAATAACTATGTAAATACTTATGTCAAACTATATAAACGCAATACTAATTATATTGTGTTTGTAGATATGTATCACAATGGTATGATGCTCCACTGCATACACAAAAATTACTATTATTTATGATGCAACAAACCATCAAAGGTACCGCTATGTCCGTGGGTGGTATATTTGTCCCATCGTTGGAAGGTTTTGCAACAGTAATTAATCATTTTAATTTGTTGTAATATTATAATAGTATTGTCTCGCGTATATGAAAAATAAGTCTCTCGTTTCAGATCACCAGTATGTCGGTCTCATACTTCACAGTAATTTCTTCTATTAAGTAATATCAAAATATCGATCATAAAGTCAGTCATATATGTATAGCAGCACACATTTTTAATTTTAAAGAATCCAAATTCCGAGACATAATAAAGAGATCTTTAAAAAACTTATTATATCTATAAATACTATCAACTAGAAGAAAGTATATAAACACGTTTAATATATAATAGTTATTAATTTATTTTGTCTTACATTTTATTTTATATTGTTTATACCGATGGTATATCTATGATAAGAAAGATAGAGTTAACTGCAATGTATGGCGATACATCTCAAATTATTGTAAATTTCATATTGCACTCTTAACTAATTAGATAACAAGCTTGGAGAATGATGTAGGTTTGTTAAAATACATGTACTGTGTCGTTGTACGTGCAGATATAATACTGGTAATACTGAAAAGCGTGAAAAACAAGACCTTCCGGCAGTATATTCATCCCATCATCCGAAGTAGTGCAAATATACTGGTAATCCGATATAACTTTGAGCAACGATGCGAGGTGAACACTTTATGTTGCAGCTTACCAGCTTGTCGCTGTCTTACGTTATGGTAATTTATTCTATACGTTCGTAGTGTGCGTTGTTATATAAAGAAAGTTGCAGCTGATTTGCATTAATTTAACACGAAGATCAACTAGCAGATCTGTTTGGCAATGGCGGATGTTGTAATTGATGCCACCATTTGGAAGCTTATTGGCTGACAATATTAAGTTACCATAATATACATCTGTCTTAATGATTTTAATAAATCCAATATTATTGCTATCGCCAGAATATTTTATTAGAATAAAGATTAGAGAAAAGAGAAAATTATTGCTTAAAATGTACAATAAATTTAGCTAAAATCTATTTTTGTAATAATAATATTCAAATGGATCAATTTAAACCTAATTATGGAATTTGTTCAATTAGCTGTAAGAATAATAGTAAAATACAATATTGTGTAAAATTGGATAATATATAAGATTTTGTCTATGACTTTAAATTAGAAATTAGAAAAAAATGAATTTTCTATTAGAAACTATTAGAATCTATTAGAATAAAAAAAGTCGATCCCCACTTTTAATAATCATAAATGTTTCTAAATTTCCTATAAGCAGATAATGTTAGATTGTGTTACAGAAATAATATTAAAACATTACTATTATATCAACTCTTACTGACTTGTTGAATGAAAGATAAGAATTGCAGGAGCTAGGAAGCTTCCTGTATAAAGAATTGAAATAAACTGAGGGATATAACCACAGTTGCGCTTGCGCTACTTTAAACGAAAGAATAACAAACATCATATCTACGAATTTAAATATTAAAGAGAACACATTATCGTATGGCAATTTACTTTACGTTTTGTCTTTTCCATGAGGCGCCAACCTGGCGTCGCGCGTCATGAAAATTGTCCAATTATGGTCATTATCAGTTATTTTAATATTGCTACTTATGAAAAAAGAAATTGTACAGAAGTAATTGATTCTAAAGTATCTAGGAACAGAGGGAGAGTCTGTCTCGTGTGAATATAGTCGTATTTTTGCCAGAGTACAGAATGGACTTTATTGGAAGACGATACTATAAGATCAATAAATTTGCGCTGAATTTTCTTGGATTGTGGCCATCTCAGGCAAAAACAAAGCGCATAAAAATTCGAGTTATATTCATCTATACTATGTGTTTAACCTTTTTATTTTTTCAGGTGCATTAATTCTTTTTATTACAATACGCGGCGGGTAAAAAATTGACACACTTGAATCGTTAATAATTTAGAATTGTTGTTATTTGCAGTTATGTACATTGGTTACTTCCAAGTATAATCTGGCTCTGGTTCTTAAAGTTTTTTCTCATTTCTTGCCTTCTTTCATTTATACTGTGAAGTACAATGCTTATTATATTAATACTAAAAGTGTGAGTTGTATTTTATACCCTTTTTCATTTAATTTTCTCGCTAAATTTTTAATTATAATTCCGTTTTATAAGTTTGTTTATTATTGAAGAAACATATATGTATGTAGATATAAATATTTAGAATCTTTATCTTAATTATGCATGTAGTTAAAAATACACAAAGACTCTACAATTGGTACAACAGCACAGATATTTTTCTATCATTGCTATTTATAGCAATATATTTATAATAATACAATTGTGAGAATATTTTCATAACGATGCATTCGAAAATATAGATTTTTATGACTTTTTTTGCACATCATCATGATATAGAATGCAAGAAAAGTTAATATTGTTAAATAATATATACATACATATAATATAATTATATATGTATATTGTTATTAAGATCTCAAGTATCGCAATTATAGGTTAAATTATTCATGATTGAAATACAAAATGACTGGAATGCTTTAAATGACAAGAAGGAAATCGAAATAATCGAAAAATACGCTTATTTCATGCATGTTTTTACGGGAATTATTATGCGTAAGAGAAGAAGATATATTTTGGAATTCTGTTTAGTTCTCTTGAGATTTATTTAGAAAACCTTATTTAAAGCATTATTTTATTTCAACATTCCACAGTATTTACTTGTACCTGTTTGATCGGCTTTATCTTTGTGGAATTCTTGCCAATTATACTCGATATTGTTGTGCCATTGAATGTATCTCGACCGCATGACGCCCATGTTACAACGGAATATTTTATCGATCGCGAAAAGTATTCCGTTCTTATAATATTACATGAAGTTGTTACGGTTTCCGCAGGAGGCTTAACAATGGCTGCTACCGGAACAATGATTATGGCTTATGCACAACATGCTTGTAGTTTAATGAAGATTGTTTGGTGAGAAAATCTGATTATGATTAATCTATGAAATTATTGATCGTTTAATTGATTAAAGAGACGTTTTTAGCTATCGTATGGAACATGTGTTAAACGAGAATATGCTGCAACATTCTAATCCTCGAATAGAACGCATAATCTGCAACAGAATAATACACGCCGTAAATTTGCACAAGAGAGCTCTAAAGTGCGTATCAGATTGAATTCATAACAATAGAAGAAGACGGTCAAAAATGTAGCTGATGATATTTGCTTTGATATATCAATATATGTATAGTCAAACATTGCTTACAATGATTATTAGATTGCAGATTTGTTCACTAAATTATTTATTAATAACAAAATAAAAGTAAACGGTGGTCTGAGATTTACTGTCTTTATCGAAAACTGAACAAATTACATGAAAAAATAAATAGCACATTCACTACAGTATGCAAATTAGTTTTTTTTCCAAAACGTGGTTATTACAAATTTTATAATAAAATAATTTCTATCGTAACAATATCTTTCATAGTACTTTTGAATTATTTTAATGCTATATCTCAGTTAATATAATATTGTACTTATTTCAAGTACTAATTAGATATTGTATACTTATCTTCCATCGATATGAGATCTTTCTTTCCTTTTTTTTTAAGATTCGTTGATCTAATTTTGTCAGCTTTTGCGATATCATATTCTGTTTTAATTATCAGCGGTGTTGCTTCCATAAGCCTTAATTTATATCGCGTAAGTACAAGTACTCAATGACACTTTACTCACGTAAAGTACTTTACTCGAGTAAATTTTACATATGTACAGTTGCATATTGCATAGATCATTTGAAAATTTCTTGAAATGAAGTACATATAGCACTTGCACATAAACATCATATACATAAGGCTGTTTCATTTGAACCAAATTACGTAAAGCGTAGTTAAATCCGGCCTACTACTTTCCGTGTGTTCATTCGTCCAGATGTTTTTGTTTATTACTCAAAAACTATTACGAATATTGCAAAATTGTACATAATTTTTATATTCAATTCACTCCGCTCTATCTACTCTCTACGGGTGATTCGGTTAAAACGGTATACAGAGTGTTTCCATTTCAACGTCAAAACTTCAGGAGTGTGTGAGAGGACCGATAAAAAAGTCCTTTGAAGATTTTCTGCTTTATTTTGGAAACAGTCGTAAAGAAAGAAAGAAACCATTTTTGTTTTTCCATTATTTTGCTTTCTTAATTTTACTTATTCATGTTATCATCTATTTACGTAATGAAGATATATTATTCAAAATGCTGGCCTCTTGCAGCAATACAAGCATTACATCTAGCATTGAATGCTCTGATTGCAGCTAGACATTGTTCTTTGACCACCCCGATTACTCGATATAATACCTATGGATTTCTTCGTGTGAAAAACCTTGGAGGGAAAAGTTTATTTGGCCAAGTTAATGTCAGTCAACTCAAGAGAGCAACTGAGACATCGTAGTTGCAATGCACCAAATATCACCAGAACAATGTCTTGTTGCAAGATAACTCAGTGCATTGATGTAAAGAGAGATTGCGTAGAAAAATTAACATAATTGTAAAAAGATATGAGCAGTTTTCTCTATTCCATTGCGAGAACTTTTCAAATGATTATTGTGAAAAGTTATGATAACACATCGTTTGGTTATTATGCAATATTGCAGCTTCTTCAACCGTATATGAGACATGACATTACAGAATTGTTTTCAACTATTATACTCCTTCTGGCTCATTTGGTTTATATGTTTATGGCCAATTATGTTGGTCAAGTAGTAATAAATCATAATGACGATATTTTTACTACAACGTGAGTATATCGTAAAATTTTTACTATAATACATTTTTTAATTTTAATAAGTAGTAGAA
>NW_011967119.1:32820-51633 GCF_000949405.1 Vollenhovia emeryi | reverse complement strand
TTTGGTAAAATTGGACGAGAGAGAGAGAGGGGGGGAGAGAGAGAGAGAGAGAGAGAGAGAGAGAGAGAGAGAGAGAGAGAGAGAGAGAGAGAGAGCATATGAAAAGCATGATAACATTACATATATAAAAATAAAAGTACGAAATTATATTAATATAAATAAAAATATTGATACAAATTGAAACATCACATCTGTTTTTGTAATGTACAACAGTTCTTTATCTTTCCATCGAATTGCATATAAAAAGTACAAGATCAATGATAAACAAATTTTATGTATAACCTTATATGTAATATTCAATCTATCTTTTGAATTCTTCAGATGTAATGTATTATGGTACATTGCTCCATTGCCATCGCAAAGGATGCTACTGTTTTTAATGCATCGAATGATGAAAAGTTTGAAACTAGTTGTCTGCAGTTTGTTCGTGGCATCGCTGGAAGGTTTTGCCACGGTAATATACATATATGGCATTTAAAAGATATATTATAAATTGTCCAAAAACGAAAGTTATGAAAAGATTTTAATAGAAAGTTCGATTTTTTTATAATTTTGCATAATTTGCAAAATCTAAACCTATTAATTCAATCAACTAAGAGTTAGAACTAATTTTATTCTGAAATTGGAAATATATAAAAAGGAGCAATATTATTATAGCTTTCCACCACAGCGTTGTCTTACTTAACAGTACTCTATTCTATAAAATAACAATGTAATTGTTGGGACACTTATTCGCCATGCTAATGCACATACAACGTTACAAGAGAAATTCAATAGTACTATACATTGAAAATCACAGAGGTATGAAATTATAAACAATATTATATCTTATATAAACTTGTACTTAATAGTATAGTGTTTACAACTTCAAACATTGTCTCATTAAACCTTTTATCGGTGATTTCGTACAACATCACGAGTTTAAAATTATCCTATAAGTCACTTTAATTCTAAAGATAATAAACATTTTACTAGCACTTGTGGTAATCTTCTCTGCAGTTTCATTTTGTATCTCTAAGTTATATTAAGAAATATCAATAGATATTATAAAGCCGAAGTTACCAAAGTATATCTATTAAATCAATTAGATCAAGGAGTGTAAAAGAATTTCACATATAATAATGATAAGATAATAAATATATTATTTCTTATACTAAAATAATACACTTACTGTAATTAATGTTAGCATACTTAAAGGTGATACTTTAGGAAAAATTATATAATCCTTTATATCTGTTGATATCATACAAAATAATCAATTCGTGCAAAAAGTCAATAAAATATATGTATGTATGTAATGCATGTAATGTGTTTCCCGAAAGAAAAGATTCTTTTTGAAAAGTTATAGGCATCTTATTTTACACTGAAAGGTATTCTTAATCCTTTTGAAGTAGAATTCATTTGTCCTCTGGAGAATGACGCACTGTGAACTACATTCTTACCGAGCTACACCAAACTGCGCCGGTTCGAACCACGAGAACAAAACAAGATGTAGATTCTTTTGTAATATTAACAACTGCCGTAAGAATAACCGTCTATAATGCAGCATATCATTTTTTTCACGTAGTTGTCGGAATTATGGCACTTTTCGTTTTCATTGCGTAATTACAGAAAATTACTAAATTACATGGTCTTGCTACGTGTGTTATTGATTGCAAGGAAAAATGTGCGGAAAATAAAGAAATGTTTAGAATACCTAATAATGCAGTATTATTCAGAATACCCGCAATATTTCCACCCACAAACGTGTTTCATTCACTAAGCAAGATGGTATTTTCTGGCGAACGTTATTACGACATTTATCGAGTTATGTTGACAACGCTTGGTTTATGGCCTTATCAAACGCCGATCGTTGTGAAAGTGCAAACATTATTCTTTCTTAGTTCATATTGTTTCGTTCTTTTGTTCCAGGTAATTTCTGAATCATTTTCTTCTTACACGTAGCGCTTTTTGTGAGTGTTTCCTTATTAAGAAGATTCAGGATATTGTCATTATTCTTACTTTTTTGTGCATTACAGTTTATGTCATTTTTAAAAGTGGCATACAACTTGGAATTTATCTTTAAAGAATTTTCATATATTTTTGTTACCATGTTATTTATTGTAAGTTATAACTCCTATTATTTTAATTCTAAAGAAGTAAGTATCACTTGTGATTTAATTTTGTACGGAGTTCTTTTATACGAGAATTTTTACTCTTTTAAGTAAGAGAAATAATTTAGGAAGCAATAATTGTTTAATCAACAGGTGAAATATTTGTATGAACAAGTTAAATTAGACTGGAATATGATCGAAGATATTAGTGAAATTAGAATATTGGAAAAGTATGCCTTTGAAAGTCGTCTTTTTTCCTTGTTTCTGTGTTGTAAGTAAATTATAAACTAAATTACACCTCTAATGTTTTATATTTCTTTACTTAAAATTGTTTATTAAATTAAATAAGGTGATATGTTACTTTATTATTTTTAATTATGCAAATTCTCGTCTGGATGGAACTATTATAGTAGCGCTCCGCCGCGTAATTCCCAACAGGTCCTTTTAACACATCTAAAATCGAAAAGAGGGCGCTCCATCGTGTCCTCATTCCCGCGCGTGCCTCTCTGGATCTTTATTGTTTTCTGTTGTGTTGTTCCCAACGATCGGCTGTTAATCAGTTTATTAAGCGTACAGGGAAGATAGTATGATTAGTTGATGCCCAGGTAAACGTGACCAGCAGATTGGCATTGTTCCTCTCTCAATGAAGAAAAAGAACACCTTCTTTTCGACCTTTCGATCCGGACGAGACAGCACAATTATATGTATAATCGAACTTCACATAAGTTTGTTCAATTCGAATTAATTAATTTTTCCAGTTCTTATCCTCGTTACTGTATTTGTTGTTACAATAGTGGAATTAATACCAGTTATTCTTGATGCTATTGTACCGAGGAATGAATCTCGGCCACGTAAAATTACAATAGACTTTGAACTTTTTATTGACGAGCAACAGTATTTTTATGTTTATTTAATATATGAAATTATAGTAATAATAATTGGAATGTTTTCGATACTTGCGACGGGAACATTATCGATGGCGTTCTTGAGGCATTGTTGTGCAACTTGTAAAATTGCTAGGTGAGTGTGTCTCTTAATTTTACTACAAAATATTTTTGTTAATTGCATACAAATTGTTTGCAGTGACTTAATTGAAAATATGGTGACTAAACGTACACTTCAAATTCCTACTTGTCAGAAGACGCACATGATGTATCGGAAAATTAATCGTGCTGTTCATATCCATAGGAAATCTGTTCAGTTAGTCTTTATTTCGTTTGAACTATTACGTACTATATGTATATGCGGGACACACATTAATCTTAATCTTAATTTAAAAAAAGACATTCTTTATGCCCCTGATATGTTTGATTCAAAGCTGTGAGTTACATTTTTTTTCACTATTGAAGGTTTTCTACATTTTTAATGAATATTATGAACAAATGGTATTGTGGTATAATAATAATCAGCGTAATATCTTTAAGTTGCAATCTTTTTCGAGTAAGTAATGTATTTGTGTATGTAATATATTTTGCACATCTTACATTTAATTATATTTCTATATAGTTGTGAATTTATGCGTTCATAAATTGAAATAAAAATATTAATATAATACATTTTTATAGTTACTTAATGCATTAAGAACATCACATGAGGTTTCCGAAATAGTCATGTGCGCGGGTATGGTAGTAGCTCATTTTGTGATTATATTTGTACCTAATTTTATTGGACAAACACTTACCGATCATGCTGCAGAAATATTTAATGCCACGTAGGTATATAATACAAAGATTCAAATATAAACAAGACAAAAACTAATTACTTTCTTCAGTACATTTGATGTAGTCCATGCATTGTAAGATATTTTATCAATTTTTAAATTATTATTCTTTCCAAAAATAATGAACCATAAATTTAAAAATTAAATTATAAGAACGAGACAGTATTCTCTGTTTAGTAGCGATTGTAGTCAAACCGTTACATCGAATCAGAAGAATATAGAGATTGGTTTAGTTCCCAGCTGGATTTATCTTACTGTTAGATCCATTACATGTACTTTGAATGTGTTAAATAATGTTTATTA
The DNA here is from genome assembly GCF_000949405.1 of Vollenhovia emeryi. Taxonomy (NCBI): domain Eukaryota; kingdom Metazoa; phylum Arthropoda; class Insecta; order Hymenoptera; family Formicidae; genus Vollenhovia; species Vollenhovia emeryi. The sequence goes on along the minus strand of NW_011967119.1, from coordinate 47,517 downwards.
ATGTTAGATTAAAAGTGTTTAAGAAATATTGTTATACTAGAATAATATTTACCTAAATGTTCAGCAACAAATTGATGTGGATTTGAATCTTTACATACTTGTAAATGTGTTACACTCTTAAAATGAGTCAAAAGTACTTGTGTAAGTGTAAAAGCTTTTTTACAAATAATAGTCAATCTTATCTTTGTAAATTTTTAGGTATAATACGATGTGGTATTTAGCTCCATTATCAATACAAAAATTGCTTTTATTTGTGATGCAAAATTCTCTGAAGACTCACGCTGTAATAATTGGTGGTATTTATGTATCATCTTTAGAAGGATTTTCTACGGTAGTAAATATTTTGTAATGAACATAGTAAATTAATTTCCTAGAAAAAGGTTTTATTTCATTTTTTATCTTCTCTTAGACTCAATTGATTTATTACATCTAATGCATATTAAAAATATAATACTATGACATTATTACGTATAACATTATGTAACAATCAGAACTTAATAATTGCTAACGGCATCAAAATAAAAATTTTTTTTTAGCTTACAACTACAGCAATATCATATTTTACTGTGATATATACTGTGACGATAAAATAATACATACAAAAATTTTAATTGGCTAAAAATTGGCTTTCAATGTAGTGGTATTATCACTTTTTCATACCAAAAGATAATAAAAGATTTGTAGGTACGTAATTGTTTCTTAAATAAATATTTGCTTAAACAAAAACATAAACATCATATAAGTATATAAAATTTAAACTTGTACAGTTAACATAACAAAACTAATTTTGACTTTTAGCACTTAACATATAATATACGTAAACAAGAATAAATAGTATAATTTAATATATTTAAGAGCACACAGAATCAACAAATAAAATTTATTAAAATGCATCATGTTACACGAGTGTTTTCACAAGCATTTTTAACATGTGTAATTAATCGAAAATAAATAAACTTCATTCTTTTGATATGCATAAAGCAATAGTTTATATGTACAAAAACACGCGCGCGTGTATATACAATATATATGTATATGTGTATGTATGTATGTATATTACACCTTGCTTATTTTAAAGTAAACTGATCTCTCGTTAGATCGTTAATAAATACGCGCTAGTTGCTTTTGCGCCTAAAACTAAAAAAAACAGAGATAAGTTTTTTCAAATATTCGTCGATTCACTTGTTTAGTGAAATGTTTTAGATGTAATGCATATTGATTAATAAAACGATAGCACTTTACGTAATCTATTGCGTCATTATGATAAACTGCTAAATTACACGGCATTATCTCACAGTAAGTTTTGCATGTACGCAGAATTCTACAAAAAAAAAAGAATACCTTTAGTATGTTCGATAACAGCTGTATGTAAAGACGATTGTTTTACGTGCGGAACTTTTATCAACACAGCTGTTTCATTCTTCAGACAGAATGGCCTTTATCGGTGAACGGTACTATGACTTACACCGGATAACGCTTACCATGCTTGGCCTGTGGCCTTATCAAAACTTGAGTGTTTTACGAATTCAGGCAATTTTCTGCTTCAGTACATTTTTTTCATTTATAATTTTTCAGGTATTTCTTAATTTATTGGACTTTGTTTTTGCGTCAAATAAGATGAAGATGTTGTCATTAATATATATTTTTTAGTTCACAATATTTTTGACGTCAGAATACGACGTGGAATTTATCATTAAAGAACTTACGTATATTTTTCCCTCTATTATTTATTTTTTGAATTATAACTGCTTTTATTTCAACGCTAAAATCGTAAGTATTGCTCACATCTTCTCAAATTGGATGTAATTATTTAAATAAAAGTTTCAACAAATAACGATTAATAAATTAAATTATATTTCGCCCAAACAGATTAAACAATCATTGGAACACATTAAGTTAGACTGGAAACTGATAGACGACGTTAGTGAAGTGAAGATATTAAAAACATATTCACATCATTGTAACCTTTTTGGATTATTTGTAACCAGTAGGGAAACCAGAAATAACACCATACTTTAACTCTTATTTTACACATGCCTGACTTATAATTTAATATTTACATTCTTTAAAAAAGATTATATTCTATTACTGTTTTCAGTTGCAGTCGGTTTATCTTTGTTTATTTTTACAATTATCGAATGTATACCCATTATTCTTGATGCAGTTGTGCCGTTGAATAAATCTCGACCACGTAATTTGAAAGTACCTTATGAACTTTTTATTGACGAACAAGAATATTACCTGTTGTACGTAATATTCGAAGTTATAACAGTGACAGTTGGAATTTGGTCGACAATTACTACTTGTACACTATTGGTTACAATGGGGGGACACTGTTGCGCAACCTTTAAAATTGCCAGGCGAGTACACCTAGTAATTTCAATAACAAAATTATTTTAAATTATTGATTTAGTGTAAATTAATTTCGTTTACAGCAATTTGATACAAAATACTGTAACTGAAAGTATACTGCAACTTCCTGCACATCATAGAATTTACTTTATGTACCAGAACATTTGTCGTGCAGTTCATATCCATCGAAGAAGTATATTGTTAGTTTCACCATAAACCATAATGTGTTTACTATTATTATAAATTATGTAAATTTAATAAGTTCAAACAAGTACAGTCAAGCATAAAGACTTGCATTTCTCATTATAAAAAAGTGTAAAATTACTAAACAAATTTTTTGTGATTATTAAAGCATTATGAGTTCCTTAATGAACAGTATACACATGTGGTATTTACCTTTACTTGTATTTGGCGTCATATCTTCCAGTTGTATTATTTTTCGGGTGAGTAATATATTCACTTATGTAACATAATTTCTTTCTTTGTCTTATCTGTCATGTTTATATAAATCTGTGTATGTTGTAAATTAAAATACCAAATATATATTAAGAAATTTTTATGTATTTTTGGAAAGACAATATGCACATAGCAAGCAACACTTAAGTGAAATTAAATGTTGTCCCTTTTAATTATTTTGAGGTGCCCAAATATTATTGGCATATATTTAAGAAAAAATTTTTCCTCAAACTAATAAAATATTTTCAAAATATTAAACTAATAAAATGACTCTCTGATATATTGATCCGAACAAATAAAATATATCTTTTTAAAATATCTGTGCATAGAGCATGTGCTACATACATAGCGCTATAACCGATTCATCCGTCATATAATGTTTTGTAGTTACTCAATGCTATAACGCTATTAAATGATTATTCTGAATTATTTATATCCGTTATGCTGTGTTTTGGTCACTTAGTATATATGTTTATGGCGAATTTTTGTGGACAAGCAATTATCGATCACAGTTCAGAGATGTGGATAGCCGTGTAAGTAATAATACAAACTTTTACAACAAATTATACTGTATTAGAATAATATTTTGTTAAATCAACTTTTTATATCTCCTTGAACATACATTTAATAACATACGAATATACATATTATATGTATTGTGTTGTAATACATATGTATTGTTAATAACATGTTGCATTTTATTAAATACAATATTGCGATAAAATGTAATGATAAATTTGTTTATTAAAGTTTCCAATCTGTTAAGAAATGAATTTATTCATTCTAATCGACGTCACTTTATTGTTAGATAAAATTATGTAATTCCTAACATTTCCATATTCAACATTTGATAGCTGACGTTTTTTGAAACTGAAAACCATGTCAGCCCGTCATTGTGTAATTAAATAAAGAAAGACTTATTTGAAATTCTGAATACGTAAATAATAAGAAAACCGAGTTTCTACTACAGAACAAAAGTATAATTTTTTTAAATTCATAGATATAATACATTGTGGTACGTAGCTCCGCTATCTGTTCAAAAATTACTGTTGTTTTTACTAAAATCCGTGAAAGTCTTTAAACTAGAAATTGGTGGTATTTTTATCCCATCTTTGGAAGGATTCTCCACGGTAATAAATGTTTCGTAAATGTATTTTTAAATATTTATAACAATTATTATTTTAATAAATGTATTTATATCGCAGTTCAAATGATTTACATAGAAAAATGTTTTTAACTATAATTATTAATATAAGAAATTCTCATTCCAGCTTATCACTTCGACAATATCATATTTTACAATAATATATACTATGCGATGATGAAATAATACAAAAAAAGTTAGTCGTGCAAGTAAGAGCAAACATAGGATTATGTAATCGTATTGATGGACGCAAATGATTCAAGCTCCTTAAGTATCTCACTATCTACAGCACACTATAAATTGCAAACAGACCTAATTGACACATACCATTAACTTTTATAAAAATTTTTACAAAAGTTATAAGACAATTTTATTATACAATTTTATTACATACAGTTATGCAAACTAGATGTAAATTATACTATTATGTAAAACATATTTATCACTCAATACTGTGTTGCAGTAAATATCTATAATTAAAACGGACTTCTTGTATTATAACTAACTAATAGATCACACTAATGAGATACAGAATCTCATATAATTTCTCTATAATTTCATTGTTCATACGGGGTGTTTGACACAAGAAGACTTCTACGAAAAATGATGGTAGATTGGGTCAGACTAAGATGAAAAATCATGTACCATTTTACAAAATTCGCAATAGTTATCGAATAATTTATTGAAACGTCTGAGCGAATGAGCGCGTAGAGAGCGGTAGGTCGGGCTCGGAAGGCATGCGAGGGGTGGGTGCGAGCGCGGTGAGCGACACAGGACGTAAACATATTGCTTGCTGTTCTTTTCCGGCGCGGAGTTACGTCCGCTCCACCTCTAGCTCATCGTTGCTAGGAGATCTGGTATACAAAGCTATGTGACGTGTCTTTCGAGCCCGGCTTATCGCTCTCTACGCGTTCATTCGCTCAGACGTTTTAATAAATTATTCGAAAACTATTGCAAATTTCGTAAAATGGTACGTGACTTTTCTTCTCAGTCTGACCCAATTTATTAGACCACCATTTTTCGTAGGGGTCCTCTTGTGTCGGACACCCTGTATAATTTCTTTACAATTTCATCAAATAACATTTTATGCAATATTTCAAATATGATTGTACTGCGACACACGATGCTTTCGAATAGACAAAGCTTGATTTTATTTTTGTTACTTTAATAGCAACAAAAGCTTATACAGGGTTTTATGTAATACCCACCTCACCTCTTATTTATGGATAGAACGAGCTAGACTGAGTCGAAAAGTCCTCTGTCATTTTGAAATTTTCGCAATAGTTATCGAGTATTAATTATTAAAAATCGCTGTTTTAGCCATGACGCACGGCAACGGCTACGTATAATAAACAACTCCCCACGCGCCTAGCAACGCCGATCGCGGGACGGCCATATCTCGCTGCGCGCTTGAATTAGGCGGTAAGGCCGGGCTAAGACAGCAATGTTTAATCATTAATAACTCGTTAACTATTACGAAAATGGCAAAATGGTAGAAGACTTTTCGACTCATTGTGTGCCAGTCTAGTCCACTCTATCCGTAAATAAGAGGTGAGGCGGGTATTACATAATACCTTATTTATGTATACGCCATTTAATTTATTTATTCTTCTTATAATAGCTTCACAATGGTAATGTATCATAACTAATTAGGCATTTATAATTATTCATATTATCTCAAATGTTTTCATTATGATATATTTTATTTTACTTAAAAATTTCTATTATAGTTTACAATGACATTGATATCATACTTCACAATAATTTATTCTATCAAATAAGAATTAATAATGACCTATGAATGTTTATAGGTAATTTTAGATATTTGCAACTGTTAATGTTGAAAATGCTTTACTTATAAAGAACTTCATTGAAAATGTACTTCATATAATTTGAATTATAAAAATAAGATATGAATAACAAAAGTATATTTATTCTTAAGAATAGTCAACTAATGAAAACCAACATTCTACAATTCTAAATAAATTTTAATAAATTTTGTTACAAAGATTTGATTTATCTTCTTACAAATAATTGTAACTATAAGTATTTCATACAATGTTGTCCGTAAAAACGACCCCTAAAGACTGGGAAGATTTTTATCAAGGCCTGCTACTCTTACTTTATACAGATTAGGATTTAAAAAATCCATATGCAAGATGAACGATCAAACCTGATACCCACTATGTATGAAACCGTCGTTCCACAACAGCGTTGTGGTATCCTTATAGTACACATATATTGTAATCACTTTGAAGAACAAACTAATATCAGAAATTAATAAAGAGCATTAGCCTGAGGTTGATCTTTCAATTCTATTTTGCATGTAATGCTTCGGTTTATAAGAAGTATTGATTGGAGTACTGAAGAATTGTGAGTAAATGAGCATGAGATGTGAATTTTAATCTACTTCAGAATCAATAAATCGATAGTATAAAAAACATCATTATTTGTTGAACATCGTCTACATTATACATATATCTCATGTGTTTTATTAAACCCTTTTTTGAACAATGCAAGTGAAATAATTTACATTTTTACTAGGTTGCATATGAAAAATAAAAAAGACTACAAAAGATATTATTAATATTCATTGATATCGCACAATATTGTTCTCATGCTGTTACGCTATGTTATCAATATTATCAATTTTATTTTACATATATTTATTAGTTATAACATTTTGAATAGAACTCAAGATAAAAAAATATTAAAATTTATAATGTAATAAGAGAGAACGTTATCGAAAATTTTATATTTTCTGTAGGAGAAATTTCACAAAATTGTGAAACATTTATTGTATAATATAATTTATATAAGATTTTTACAATAATTTCGTTATAGTTTTGTAAAATAGCTATAATTATTAAGTTATTGTTAATAATTTATTGTTTCTTTATTTTCAGGTAAGTACACACAAAGTTACTATCAAGCTGAGTGATGCGTGTATTTCTGCGGTGAGTAAAGCATAAGTTATCTGGGGGAATATATTTAAAATTTTAACCATAACTTTGGTTAGGACAATGTTAATTCTTGACACGGAATCGAATTTATATAAAAGACTTACTTCTAAAACGTATAAAAGAACAAAAAACTGAGTCAACTCCAACCCTGATAAAGAGTTACTCAATAGTTTATACGTAATGAACATTACAGCATACTTAAAGAACTTGCTAACATTAAAACCTAAACACGTAGTGTTTCGGTTTACCTATACACACCTATATCTTATTTATGTTTTAACTTTGGCGGTTACATTCGCTCGTTAAGGCCATTCTACAATTGCGTAAATGTAGTTGTAGGATTGTAGGAGTAGAAGTAGTAGTAAGTGTTGTATATCAAAGTAATATACAATAGAGTGAGATACGTCGTAATTGAAATGAATGATTAGTTAGCTTTTACGTCCTACATCGTTGTAGTCGTGAAAAATCAAGTTCAGCTTTTACAACAGGCTTTACAATCGGAAATGCTAGTTTAAAACTGTGTTTTACAACACTGTACAACCGCTAACAACCACGTTTACGCAATAGCCTTTACTGACACAGTTATTTATTACATCAGAGACTCGTTTCAATTTTTGAAACTTGTTACTGTCAATTTTAATCATTTTTAATTAATTAATTAAATCTTAAATTTGTTCGTGTATTAGCCCTTTATTATTTATATTATGAGAGTATATAAAACTGCGTAAAAAGGAAGAATGTTTTCTTAAAAAATATACATCATTTTACGTTCGTATCAACAACGTGAATACTTTCGTGTTATTTGTGATATCTGATTCCACAACACTGTATAACTAAAAAGCGAGAAACACAACCTACGAAGCATCGAAAGAAACTGAAACTTTTCCCACTGCCCAGGAAAAGAAGTCATAACTGCGTTTGCGCAAAAGTATTCTTTACTCCATGTGTTAAAGAAATATTACTTTTGATTACAAATTGGGATAATTTAAACTAATTTGCTCTCGTCTATAACATGAATTCATTACTCTATTATTCGAAGAATATAACCATTTCTTACAATTGCTCATGTCGCGAGGAGATATCGATTGTTAAAATTCGCAGAAGCTTTCGTGAAAAATATACAGGCAGTCTAAAGTTCCTACCACAGTTCTGTCACAATTCCCGTGTGAAATGCACGCGAGCGAACGCTATTACATAATCAATCGAATAGGTCTTAAGGCAGTGGGCTTATGGCCCTTTCAGCAGTCATATCTCACCCAACTACAGAATGTGTTTTTTATCAGTACTCTTGTAACATTTATTGTTGTTCAGGTATATATAACTATCTCAGGTGTATATGATTGGTTTAAATGGAATTAATTAGTTTAGATATTTTTTAAATATATACAATAAATTAATAATAATTTTAATAATAATTTTGTCATTTTTTATTACCAATGTTTTTGTATGTTTTTATGTAAAGCGATTATTTATTAATAATATAGCAGTCATTTTGATAACTTTTATTTTAAATAAACTTATATGTACAGGGTGTTATGTAATTCCCGCCTCACCGGGAACAAACGCGCGACGAGATGCGGCCGTCCCACGATCGGTGTACCTAGCACGCGGGGAGTTGTTTATTATACGTATCCGTTGCCGTATGTCATAAACAACTCCCCGCGTGCCTAGCAACGCCGATCACGGGACGGCCGCATCTCGCCGCGCGTTTGAATTGGGCGGTAGACCGGGTTAAGACAGCGATTTTCAATAATTAATAACTCGTTAAATATTGTGAAAATTGCAAAATGGTGGAGGACTTTTCGACTCAGTCTAGTCCGCTGTATCCGTAAATAAAAGGTAAGGCGGGTATTACATAACACTCTGTATATATCATCTTTTATATCATAAAATAGAACACATTTTACAATATGTGTAAACGATATTTTGGAACAATTTATAACCAACATATAATGTAAATATTATTTTTAGTTATTGGCATTTATTACAAATCAGTATAGTACAAGTCTCCTTCTTCAAATACTCTCATTCGTCTTTCCTATTATTATCGACATGACAAAGTATTGTCTTTTTATTATTCAAGCGAATAACGTAAGTCTAAGAAGACAAATTATTTGTTACGAACGTTTCGTAATACTTGTAGAATAAATTACATTTTAATCATTGTTAAGAAAAAATATGGAATAAACAGTTGAAGCAACTACTGGAACAAATTCAAGATGATTGGAATTCGTTGAAGGATAAGTTCGAAATTAGTATCATAGAAAAATACGCTTACAATGCAAGGCTATTCACAATAATTCTAATGGGTAAAAATATGAATTGTCATGATTTTATAGTAGTATACATAATATTATTTCTCTGAATCATCTTTTCTACTGGTATAACAAAGATTAACGCATTCAGAATAAGTTTTTGAAACAATTTCCGTAATTTAACTTTAATTAGATAACATTTAACATTTCTCAGCATATTGCTATTTTGGCTTATTGTTTTGTGGAATATTCCAATGTCTACCAATAATTCTTGATGTTGTTTTGCCGCTAAATGAATCACGGCCCCGTCATCTTTTCGTGATCACGGAATACTTTATCAACCAAGACAAATACTTTTATGTTATACTGTTTCATGAGGCGTTAGCTTACTCTGTAGGTACGTCCGCACTGTGTTGTACCAGTGCGACAATTATGATATGTATTATGCACGCATGTGCATTATTTGAAATCGCAAGGTAATGTGGAACACATTTATTTCAACACTTATTTTACTTGAAATATACTTAGATAAGTTTATGTAGTTGCCGAATAGAAAATGCGATCAAGAAAAGTACATTAAAGATCCCTCGTCCTAGAAGAGATTATTTCCTTTATCGGAGCATTATACATGCGGTTACCATGCATCAGAGAGCCAGCAAGTCAGTAATTTTATTATATTGTCGTTAAGATTTAATAAGTAATTTTGTGAGACATTTCTTATTTATGTTAAAAAACTTCTAACTAAAAAAGTTAATCGATTATAAAACCGTTCTTCTAAGATTGCACGTTTAACGCTAAACGTATATCAGTGTAGTCTTGCACCAAATGTAAATCAAAGTTTAAATTATTTAAAACGTAAAATCACATGTATCAAAAAATTCTGTGTAAAATAAATCTTAAATATGCGCTATTTATATTCTAATAACATACTGAAATTTAATACATATTTGTATAAAACATAGATACGTAGATAGCTGTCGTTAATATTAAACATATGATAAAAATATAAAATATACGATTAACGTATACATATACGTATGTGTGTGTTAAACGTATGATTAAAAAATGTGTGTGTGTTTTATATTACGTTTTTTTTGCAATATTATGTTTTGATTATGTGATATCACAATAGTTATTATGACCGAACGTTTTAAAGTTTATTTTATATTTGTAATGTAATAGTTGCAATATATAGACCTCGTTAAAGGTTTGCTGAACTTTTGACATCCAGTTTTACAACATTATTCTCTATCCTAATCATACTTGGCGTCAGTTCTTTAAGTTTCAATCTCTTTCAAGTAAGTAACATCGTTTCCTACTTTAGTTAATTGCGGACCGCATTTTTACACGTAACATCACATCGTAGTTTCTTCAATTAATAACATTAACGAAAAATACCAATCAGATGTCTATGGTAGCTGTATTGATACTTGTACATTTCAACTATATGTTCGTTGCTAATTACGGTGGACAACAACTATTGAATCATAGTCTAAAGCTCTTTAAAGCAACGTGAGTACTCTGTTTTACAGACTTTTACAGTTATTTTTATACATTTGTACAAAAACAGTATGTTTAGTTTTTAGAATTAGTTAAAATTGTTGTTATACCTTCTTCCAACATTTCTAAATACGCAGAAAATTTAATGTCAATTATATTATAAGATTGTCGTCTTTTCTCTACTTTGCAATCAATTTAATTTTCAATGTTTACAAAATTACAGTTACAATGGACTATGGTATGCAGCACCATTACGTACACAAAAACTATTATTATTTATAATGCAAAAAGGAGCAATAAACATCGGTTTAACATGTGGCGGTATATTTGTCGTATCCTTAGAAGGTTTCGCTACGGTAAAACTTCTTTAACAATCGAAAGTCCGGACTTTAATATTTATTTATGCAGAATAACATGTTTTTTTACAGCTTACAAATGCGGCAGTATCCTACGTCACGTTGATTTATTCTACGCGATGAAAACAAAGGGAAAATGTATTATCAATTGAACAGATCTTTATTAAATTGACAAAGAAGTACAATATGAATATAATATAAAATTATGTTAAATATTGTGTATTGAAGAAAACAAATATCTGTTACTTCTAATACTTTAAGCTAATAAATAAATAATTCTTCAAACCAAAGCACGGGCCTTCGAATTATTAAAATAAAAGTCTTTGTTATTGTCGCCCGTAATAATTCACAAAATAACGCTTCTCTTTGTCAAACTGTCAAATTTTATTAAATTAATTCAGTTACGGATCTTGGTATATACCTACGTCTTCTTTTAATATCTAGCAACTGCGCGCCAATAACTTTATCAGTCTTAAAACACAGTATTAAGCTAAAGTCAAATTAAAATTGATTGTCAACAGATATACTGTTTACTGCGATTACCATTTGTCTCTCGTCTCTCGCTTATCGAATTAGAAGAAATGAACACGCATGCCTGTTGACACATCCAGCTCATGTGTTCTTTCGCTCAGATGTTTTTGTTTATTACTCAAAAACTATTGCGTATTTTGTAAAATGCTATAATGACTTTTTTTCTCAGTTAGCCCCGCTCTACCCTCTATGAGCGATTCGGTTATGAGACACCCTATACAGGATGTTATGTAATACCCGCCGTACCTCTTATTTACAGATAAAACGAACTAGACTGAGCCGAAAAGTCCTTTACCATTTTGCAATTTTCGCAATAGTTAATGAGTTATTAATTATTAGAAATTGCTGTCTTAGCTTGGCCTACCGCCCAATTCAATCGCGCGGCGAGATGCGACCGTCCCACGATCGGCGTTGCTATGTGCGCGGGGAGTTGCTTATTATACGTAGCCGTTGTGTCGTGTGTCATGAACAGCTCCCCGCGCGTCTAGCAAAGCCGATCGCTTGCCGCACGCTTGAATGTACATTTATCAAGGGTCAAGGCCCAACAAGGGCTGCCTAATGAGTACCTAATCGGTCATTAGGACATGCTTATTAGGTCCTTGTTAGGACCCTTCTAAAATTTCTGTTCGGGCTGTATATGTACATACACACATGTAGTATTACATATACTACTAGTAAACAAATAATCTTTCAAAGGAAAGAAAAGACATTTTAATATGATAGCATGAAATATCGGATTGCAGTTAAAGAACCTAAACCGACCATAATATAAATAATTTATTATTTTGAAATTTTATAATCTTATATGTTTGTCTTTGCTTACACAATTTAAGTTAATCAGGAATATTATAATTTATATTCAACATACATGTAATGATAGATATATGTATAGGAAGACGTTAAAACTTCTTAATCTTCTACTTGGTGTAACGGATAAATGTATATCATTTTCCATATCGTATTTCAGCTTACTTGTTGCATCTATGGATGGCTTTGTTTCGGTAAAATTTAAACTCCTTTAATTAAAAAGTGAAACAAGCTCTTAATGTACACCAACTATCAATGTATAGAGTAACGTTCACTTTTCAGCTCACGAGTACAGCAATATCCTACTTCATGGTGATTTATTCTGTGCAACAATACTAAGACATATTCATCTTTATTTAGTTGAAATTTTTATCAAAGTAACATTATTTTGTAATGCATGTGTGTGAGCACAGAAAATGTGTTGAATATATACTGCTAACATATGTATAGTATATGTATACTATATGAAATGTACATATATGTTTTACTCCTAACACTTGACAGCATTAATGTATAAGTAATGAAAGAGAAATAGTAAATTCATTATAAAAAATTCAGTTTACTTGTTAAAATTCTGCTATGGTTGAGATATTTAAATTAAAAAATAAAAGTTACTTAATATACATACTTACAGTAACTACGTATACATATATCAATTAAAATGTATTTTTCATTAACTCGAGAGGAATTGTTTTTAGATGAATTTTTGTTTTCTCCTATTTATTTTATATCTTCTTTAAATCAAATAGCAAAGTGCTACGTTTAATAATTCACAATGCATTGTATAATTCACTACAAGACCAGAAACGCACTCCATGACGCTAAAGTAACTGAAACCTTTTCCACTATTAAGAAATAAAAGTCCTCACTGCGTTTGCGCAAGAAATTTATTCAAACAATAAACGTTTAAGGAATCATTATAAAACACACATTGAGGTAATACAGACTAATTTGCTTCTACATATATTATGAAATATATGTATAGGCTTTAATGGTAATATTTTGCCATGCCATTGCATAATTATCTTATTCCGACTACTCTTATTATCGATCGTTTAAAACACACAAAATATTAAGGAAAAATAATACAATTTTTACCGTGGACGCAGTTGTATGACGGTTCTCGTATGAAATGTATACAATCCAGGAAAGCTACTTCAAGATAAATCAAATAATTCTTACAACAATTGGGTTATGGCCCTATCAGCAGTCATATTTACCACAAATACATCAAATTCTGTTTGCTAGTATTCTTTTGACATCTATCGTTTCTCAGGTATACCAAATCTAAAATTTATAATATTATAATGAAATAATAACATTTCTTAAGCATAGGTATGAATAAATACTGTTGTTTATTTTGTCACAACTTTTTCATTTAATATACATATGTATAATACAACCTTTTATTAGCACGTTTGTAATAAAATATGTTTTATAAATTCCTCATATAACATAGTTTCATCTTTTATCGTAATCAAAATTATTTCACGTTCTAAATATTTATGTAGAAATAAATTGTAATCAATATGTACTTTAAACATTGATTCTAGCTGCTGGCATTTATTAAAACGCAGTACAGTACGGATCTTCTTTTCAGCATTCTCCCATTCATCCTTCCTTGTCTATTTGCTACTGTAAAATATATCTCTTTTATTATTCAGACAAATAGTGTAAGTCCAATAAAATAAACCGGATTAATTGAATTTATTTACAAGGTGCGTATAAAAAGTATTGGGAACATTTTTTTCCTAACGCGACTGTAACTCGCAGCGTGTTCGCACCAGGCGGGCTCAATGGTGGGAATTCTCAGCTTCAAAACGCACTAGGCGTCAGTCGCCTGCGAGCTTCCGTGCGAGGTTCATCGTCGATTTAGTGAACCTTTGTCGAGGGACTCGGTGCAAGCTCCAAAATGCAGCGAACACTTGAACAGCGCTACGCGGTTAAGTTCTGTGTTTGGCTGGGAAAATCTGGTACAGAGACATTGGCCATGATTCGGCAAGTGTTCGGGAGTGATAGTCTTACAAAAAATACAGTTTTTAAGTGGCACAAACTGTTCAAAGACGGCCGAGAGAGTGTGGAGGACGAACCCCGCGCGGGACGCCCGTCAACGTCAAGAACCGACGACAACCATTCGAACACTTAACCGCCGCCCGGTCTGAGTTCAAGAACCGACGACAACGTGCAACGTGTGCATGCTTTGTTGAACTCAGACCGGCGGTTAAGTGTTCGAATGATTGTCATCGGTTCTTGACATTGACGGGCGTCCCGCGCGGGGTGCGTCCTCCACACTCTCTCGGCCGTCTTTGAGAACAGTTTGTGCCACTTAAAAA